>NC_081411.1:839041387-839223887 GCF_030272615.1 Cryptomeria japonica
CTAGCAGCTATAAAGAAAGAGAAACCGACAACAAACTCCTCAAAGCTTTAGTTCTAGAGAAGAGGAAAGGTTATTTGTCCTACAACTAAACTAATTAAAATTGGTAAAATAAAGAAGCAACAAGGTTAGAAACAAGCACCAACAAATGCAGATGATGAAGGCACTGAATCTAAGAAAAAGAAGAAAGTCTTAAGGACTAGTTGCAAGAAATATAAGGTTGTTGGAACCTCCACTGTCAAATCTATGGAGAAACTGGTAAATAAACCTAATGCTCTTGATAAACTATTAAAAATTATTATGGAATATGGTGTTGTTAAGGGTTTGTATAAATTGTATGATAATCTTGGTGAGAAGGAACAAAGATTAATAGAAGATGCAGTTGTGTATATGATGAATAACTATAATAAAGTCCTTATTGAGTTGCAAGGGAAAATTTCAAATTCATTACACAACAAAATTGATGCAAGGTGGCAAGCTACAATGAAGCAGGATAGAGAATTTATTGAGTATACACTCAAATGTCTTCAACCAGAAACCACAAAGGAAAAATTATATGATATTTTGTTGAATGCAAAATATTCCTTCAGATCTAAGAAGAGATTTACAAGGATGCTAATCAATGAGACTCAATCACTCTAGCAAGAGACTGAAATTTTGTTAAAGAAATCTTTGGCTCTAATTCCTTCTAAAGAAGAATATGGTAAGGATGTTGAACCTATAATGCTTAAGGGTGAATATTTTCCACAAGGTATTAAACCTACTAATTTTAAGCCTGATGGCATTATGTTAGATGACCAATCAGTGAACACACAAACAAAACCGGTGTTTATTCCCAATGATGATACTGGTGATAATATTGATAATACTACTGACAACATAGATTTGTATGATTAGCTGTTCATATGTCTGAACAACATGAGAAAAATCAGGAATATGAAGCTAAGAAAGATAAAGAAGAAAAGAAGGATGAGGAGCCACTGGTAGATAATCAGACTGTAGATGCTCAACCACCATCGGTAATGGAAAGTAATGAGGAAATGCAAGTAGAAGAGAAGAATGAAGAAGAGAAAACTGAAAATCAATAGGGAACATAGGAGAACAAGGTGAAAAATATTGAACCCATAGTGACACCTTTGTGACTTGAATCCAAAAAGAAAGGTGTTGATGAAGAAGATAATGATGATGCATTAAGAATCCAAGGACCTCTTGACATGGATAAAATGAGTTCTATTGAGTTAATGGAGATTGCAACTGCCATGAAATCTGGAGCCAAAAAGAAGAGGATGAAAGAACAATAGAAGGAGGTAGAGACCATAAGGAGTGCAGTAGATATTTTGTCTAGTCTCCCACCAGAGAGTGATACAAGAAATTTTGCCACACCTATTTACAAGCTTGGACAACTAGTTTCTAATGCCAGAGAGCAGATGAAGTCATTAGAGGATGCACCTTATGTCAATGTAGAGAAAACCTACAAGAAGAAAAGAACCGAGCACTTGATGTCTGAAATTAATAAAGGTAAAGTGGCTCTTACTATTAATAAGGATTATTTGATGGAAGAACTGGAAACCGTAGGTAAAATCCTCTCTACTATTTCAACATTTTCCTTATTTTGTGCTGATTTGAAGAAGAAAAGAGAAGAAGTTGAGCATGAACTTGAGGTTGTAAGTAACTCATTTATGCCCCTTAATGAGTCTACTATTCATTTTGGAAGATCAATTGTAGAACTTCAGCACAAACTAAAAGTATATGAGCACGAATAGGTAAAGAGAGTCTGATCCCTGTAGGAACTTCAAACATAGCTTATACTGAAGGTTGAAGTTTTGTAGAGAGCATACAAATAATGTGAAGCAATTCTTGCTACACCAGAAATGAGCACTATTGATTCTATGGAGGAGCTAGTTGGAGGAATCAAGACTCATGTGGAGATCATAGGAATGATTTTAGAGACATGGCATAATGACTTTAAAAATTTGAAGTCTCATTTTAGTGACATTTTTTCTAGAATTCCTACGTAAAGATTTTATGACTCTTATTTCTATATATATGCCCTGATGCAAATTTTGATATGACATGTATTTTTATTTCATTTGGCATTGTTGTCAAAGGGGGAGTAAGTGTTGATTCATAATTTTGTATGTAATTGTATATTTTATTTTGTTAGAGAATGCAATTGCTAAGGGGGAGTATATGTCATATAGTTAATTTTTGTTTTGCACACTTAGTTGACAAAACTTTTCCTAAGTGTTGCTATCAATGCCAAAGGGGGAGATTGTTGGCATTTGACTGAACTGGTAAAGATTGTTGTTGTTATGCAACCAATATTTGATTAGTTAGTGATTGTGAAGAATAGATTGAGATTCATGTTTGATGACTAATTTTTGTGTTGTCATTGATGGAAAGAATGTTTTTGTAGTCATCTAAGTCTTAGAAGCCAACCGATAGAAAAGACAGTTTTACAGAGAACTGGTAATTAGGATCTCAACTAGTAAACTAAGATAGAGGTGCATTCTGACAACTAGTACAGGTGATTCATGAAGCGTTGAATGATGTGGTTTCATAATAATGATGGTGATAGGTATTTGGAGCTATGTTCACAACCGTATTGGTTGATTCAACTGGATGAGCGAGATTTGATTTACAAAATAGACAAACTAGTAGAACACTTAACCGGTAGTTATATAGTCACTTAAATTGGTAACACAACACAAGTTTTATTTTTTTATGTCGGTGGCCGACATATGTAAAGCATGCGATGTAAGTTTTTCTAGATTCATTGAACCTAGGAAATTATTCCAAGATTATAGCCGACTTAATGTAAATGTTTGTAAAAAGTGTGATGAGGTATATATATATATATTTGTGTGTGTGTGTGTGAAGAGAGAATTCATGAGAAAATATTGTGAATGTGATCATGCGGAAATTAGGGAAGTTCTATAATGAAGTGTTGATGTTTTAAGGATCAGAATTGGATCTTATCAAACATAAAAGGTGTTACTTGAAGATCTTATCACTGTTGTTTTCCTAATGGTTTGCAGTAGCAAAATCCCCTAACCGGGTAGATCCTAATAAGACTTAATCTATAAATCCTCTTGCGAGGTTGATCCTAATAGGCCATTCCTCCTATAGTGTCATTAAATTGTGACCCTGGAAATTTACAACTGCATTAGGGTCCTCATGCATGCGAACTTGAATCCTCTAGCCTGATCAGAGATCAAAGAGTGCTCAACTTGTGAAAACTGCTTCTTCCTTGGCCTCCACATAAGTCTATCCACACTCTTCCCTGAAGATAGGGGTAGGATAGGGGCATGGCACCCCTATCCCCACTTGGATAGGGGCATGATGCCCTTTTCCTTCCAGAACAGGGGCATGGTGTCCCTATCCCTGGCCTATTTTGGGGTAGGACCTTTCTAGTGCAAATATTGTGGGTTGTGCAGTGAGCGGGAAATCTCCCCGATGTCGGCTTGTGATGAAATTCAAATAATTCAAACATGTATTTAAGGGGAATTTGTCCTCTCATTTTCATAAGTTGAAGTTCAATAAGTTGGAGAGATTCAAGTTGCATAAGCAATCAAGCATTCAAGCATTCTGTTGTAGCATTGAGCATTCTCAAGTCTCCCTTCAAGGCTAGGTGTTGCATTCAAGTCAAGGATTCAACCATTAAAGAGGAGATCCCTTTCAACATTCAATTCCACACAAGAATTTCTATCAACATTGCTACTACAACCTCCCTTGAGGTGATTTACAATTCAGTCTTTCATTTACATCTACTTGCAAGTACTTTCTTTCATTACTTGGTTAATTCCAAAACTGGGGTTTGATCTAAAGGCAAAGCCCCAATCCCAACACATTTTCCTCTCTTTTCTATGTGTAGGTTGTAGGTATGCATCTATACTTTGGGATTTAGGCTTCATTTTGTAGAGGCAGAAAAACCCTTTTTGTTTCATGGATTTTTCGGAGGACCATGTACATTCCCGCCATGGTATGAACAAATTTTCATCAAATTTGTAGGGCGATTCCATCTTAACATTTTTCTGGCAAATCTAGGTGCACAGCTTCATCCCATATTTAGATCTCAAGTTATAATCAATTCTTTGTCATTTTTGCACTACATAATTCAATCAATTTCATTTCCATTTCAAACCAAAGAAAAGGGAATAAGGGGATCATCATAACATCTTTAATTCATTCATAATTCAATCTATCATCTTTGAGTGGAGATTGCATCTAGTGAATTACCCCTTATCTCTCTAATGTAATGGTGAAAAGTGCTTGAAGGATAATCAATAGTGAAACTCTCATCTCTCTTTGAGGGAAAGGGTTAGTTTTCCTCTTGATCTATCACTTATCATTTTCCCACCATTATATTTTGGTAAACCCGACATCTTGCATGCTTTGCTTTGAACAAAATTGCATGTTTTTCATTTACAAGTTTAAATTTTCTGCAAACTTAGTGGTTAAATAATTAAAAATCCTAGTTTTAAAATTTAAAATTGAACTTGTGATTTGTAAAAATTGCTTGCGTTTATCTTAGATCTGAAAATTGTTGTGTTTGTCACATTCAATTTCCTCATTGTCTTGTTCAAATTGCAATTAAAATTTACAAAATTAAGAGGTTACTTGTGAAAACCCTAATTTTCAAAAATCATATTGAACTTGTGCAAAAATTGGATTTCAACTTGATTTTCAGATTTCTGATTATTCTCAGATTTGTCTTCAAACCCACAATTCAAATTTCCAATTTCTCCCCTTTTTCCCAAAATTCAAATTTTAAAATTAAGTGGTTAGGTCATCAAAACCTAATTTTCAAAATTAATTGGATTTTGTGTGAATTTCAAATCAATTTCAGTTACATTCAAATTTCTAAGGTGTCCCTATCCATTAGGTTTGACCCTTTTCCAAATTGCACTTCAATTCCTCTGTTTCTTCAAAACCCTAATAGGGTCCTATTTTCACCTTTGTGTCTTTATTTCTCCCATCGAGAGATTGTAAAATTCACCAATTTTTTCGGGTCAGCTTTAAAATCATTATAATATCCATCTTTGAAAATTTCAAAAAAATTTGGTTGGACCATGTGTGTTCCCACCACGGTCATCGGTTGTTTTCCCAAAATTTTGGGAGACTATTATGACTATATTTATTAGCCTAAATCTGAAAGATTGGCTGATTTTATAAATTTTTGAACCCTCTAGAATCGAAAATACCTTCAAAATTCAGCATTTCAACTTCCAAGAATTTTTTTAAAATGAAGAGGTTAATTATAGTTTGCCCTGATTTTAAAAATCCCAATTTTAAAATTAAGTGGTATTCCCTTGGCCCAAATTTTAAATTTCCATTTTCCTTCCATTTTTGGAAATTGTGTTATCCCCTTCTTCCAACAAAGTTCAAATTGTGTAATCATTATTTCCTTACATTTTGCATTACTCAATTTTTGTAAGCTTTGTCCTACAATTTAAAATTCAAATTTTCCCTCTAGTGCATGAGTTTTACCACTATTAGTCCTACCTATTCTATCCCTATTATATGAAGCATTAGAATTAAGGCTTCCTAAGGTTTAATTACCAAGGAGATGGAGCCTAATTTGGGTGACTTCTTTAATGAGGATCATGCTAATTCTTCCCATCCTAATCATGTGCCTATTCACCCTATTGATGGATCTCATGATGAAGAAGAGGCTTTAACTAGGGTTTCTTTAGATCAACTTTCCACATTGGACAATCAATTTGATAGCTTTCAACAATGGATGTCCCAAGAATACCCTAATAGTGAAGCTCTCCCATTAATTGAAGGTCTTAAGTGCATGCTTCAAAGTTATAAGAATTGAATTGATATATTGTGTGGCATTGCATATATTGTTGCTTTTAATGTCATGCCCATCAAGAGTTGTGCCAAAACCCTAGGTTACTCACAACCTTCAACACAAGTTAATTCCTCTGTTCCTTTGACCAATCCTATGACTAGTATTCCTAATTTCACATCTAACATCATGGATAATTCAACTCAAAATGTCATTCCTACAACCATAGGTCATGGGGGCAATCCCTCTTCTTCATTTAATCCTCCATCATTACCTATGTCTTCCATAAATGTTCCTACTATTCCTGAACAAATCAGTGTGACACAAGGGGGCAATTCCTTCAACAACTTTATTCCTCCTTTAAGTATCCCTTTTCCTACCCAATCATCACCAATTCCTACTTATCATAGTGTCCCACCACCTTATTCTCATTCCATGCCTTCTTTCAACAACATAACACCACATTCTCAGTCACCTATGTCTAACATCCATTCTTCAACCGAAATGACAATTAGCAATCTTGCCCAAACTGTGTCTTCCTTACAACAACAAATTGCTTCCATGAGTCAATCCAAGTTTAGCGTGCCCACCTTTGATGTTGGGAGCCCACTTTCTCTTGATATTGTTAACAACGTGTCACCTAAACATGTTGAGATCCCTCAATTGGAACTCTATAATGGAAAAGGTAATCCTCTTATGCATTTCAAAACATTTCAAACCTTGTGTACTGCTTTTGCTTATGATCAATGATTGCTTTCAAAACTGTTTACAAGAAGACTAAGAGATAAATCCTTACAATGGTATTACTCTCTGCATTCTTATTCTATCACTTCCTTTCAACAATTGGCAAATTCTTTTATCCAACAATTTTGAAACAACATTGGTCCTAAAATCACTTTGACTGATTTAATGCATTGTAAACAAGGTTGTTGGGACCTATAAAATCTTGAGGGTTTAAGGTTTTTGATTTTTCATGAAAACATTTAGAAAAATTAAACCTTCGTAGCACATTATTGTAATTCATATTGAACTTGAACCCTTGAACCTTTTTGCTTCAAGGGTCAAGGTTCAACCATTTCTCTTGTTTGAGTCATGGCTTTGTAATGTCTTTTAATAAGGAAGTGAGAATGCGTTATGTCAGTTTTGAACCATTTGCAAATCGGTTCAAGGTTCAAGGTTCAAAACGTCCCTTTCTTTTGATAAAAGGTCTTTTCTCATTACTTTTTCCACTTAAGTGGAAGGGTCTATGCATCATCAAGAGTGGCCACCTTTTAAAGTCTAGGTCTGGGTGGATTCTGATAAGTTTTTAATTATTCCTAAGTCTTATGTCTTTTCCCATGTCTCTGTCGGGTTTTTCTAAAGATCGAGAAAGTTTCTTTAGATCTCGTAGTTGTCACTATACCACAAAAAAAAAGTGCTTGATGGTTATCACCCATGACTTGGCACCAAACCACTAGTGGTGAACCATGGCTGACAGTTAATGCAAGCAGTTCAGGCAAATAAAGATCTGTAGGCATTTGGGGAGGCATCAAAGTTTTATAAACAATGCAATGGCACGTGTATAGTTCAGGCCCAGACCAGAACCATCCTCTCTAGATAGTCCAAGGAAGAAATTTTAGTTGCCAGTGCCATTGGGTATCGGTAGAGGATTTTTCATGCTACATCGATAACTCGATAAGAGGTGCAGAGCGCAGAAAGATGCCATCGACCATCAGGTTAGCATGTTTGGAGAGGTCCTGATGACCTGATGGAAAGGCCCAAGCATGGTCCATTTATCCCACATTGGTCATGGGGAGGATAATTTTAGTATTTAAAGGAAAATCCCCATACATATTAAGTGTCAAAGCTTACGGGCTTCTAGTAAGTAGCAACTCAGAAGTGGTGCCCCCCCCATGTGCATCTCAAAGTGCCTAAATTTTATAGCAGAAAGGAAAAATAACCAGCAAGCAAGTCAGGTAGATCAATGGTGATTGCAAAAGATCAAATGGTTATCACTCTGTCACAACATAAATATGCTCACTAGATATCACTGCAACTTGGTGAAAAAGAACGTGCCGAAAAGGGGTGATCGGTCAAGGTAAGGATCGAGCAGGTTTGAGCCAATCGAACAACTATCGCTATACCACCATGTGAAAGTGCTCGACTGTTAATAGCTGTGACTTGGTGACTAATGAGGTGGTAGACAAGTGGCAGACACGTGGTGACATCATGGCACAAGAGAGAGCCACTCAAGAGAGGCTAATGATCAAGCAGATCGCTAAAATCCAATGGAAAATTCAAGGTAGATCAACGGTAGGGTGAAATTCTGAGGCTAACCATGACTGTCATTGTGCCGTGGTTTTGAAGTGCCTGAAATGAATACCCTCATGATAGGTGGCACTGAGATGGACTCTAAGCAAATCATGAGGTGCCACATGGTGACACGTAGCTAATGAGGTGGAAGGTCCAGTGGTAACATGAGGAAGATAGGTGGCATGTCATCAAAATGAACAGTGAGTAGACCTTGGCTTCAATGGACCTCTAAATGGACTCACTGAAGGCATCAGTTTCATCGACATGAAAGGTGTCAATGAAAATAGGGTTTTGATAAGACATGAAAATGGCTGGCCGAAAAGGAAGTTTGGCTAAAAGAATGATGCTGAACAAACCAAACCAAGTAGTGGGTCCAGTGGCACCGACGTGGTGGATGAGGGTGCACTTAGATGGATCAGGTGGTGAACCAGAGGTTGACACATGGCAGACCTGATAGATAGGTGGTGCCTAGGTAGATCTCAGAATGAATCAGGGGGTGCCAAGTGGTGACAAATGACAAAGAGGGGAGAAGATTAGCTAAGGTAAAGTCCTAGCAGGTTAAGAAGATCTAACGGCTGGGCGAGATGATCCAATGGTTTTCACTATGTTGCAATGGAAAGATGATCACCAAATATCCCCTGTGACTTAGTGAAAAAGCAGGTGTGGAAAAGGAAAGTGGCCAGGTATTAAGGATCAAGCAGGTTGAGGGAAGATCTATGGTCATTGCTATACTGCCATGTGAAAGTGCTCATTGGTTATCACCCGCAACATAGTAATTGGCAAGGTGGTAGTTGAGGTGGCTATCTAGATGGATCCAAAGGAAAATTAGGATGTGCCATGTGTCGGGCCCGTCAGAATAGAAAGTGATAGAGGGAGCCACTCAGGCGAGGTAAAGGATGGGCAAGTCAAGGCAGATCAATGGTGATCCGAGGGAAATTAATGGTTGTCGCCAAGTCGCAACAAAAAGTTGCTCGATGGCTAATAGCCATGACTTGGCGACCAAGCAGTGGGGCCTGATGGAAAAGAAGACCAGTTCAGAAGAAACAAAGAGCTTCATTCTAGCAATGAGTCCAAGCGGTGCTGAGGTGGCAGGATAAGGACCCTAGAGCCAATTAGGGGGTGCCATGTGAAGGTGATGCATGGCAGAGATCTACGTGGCAAGATTCAAAGGTTTAAAATATAATTTCAGAGTGTGGTGAAAAGGTAGAAAATTAAATGACCAACTTACAGAGGGATTGATGGTTGAAGGATTATTTTTTGGCCCAAATATGGATTTATCATATATCATTGGAAATCTCTCAATCTGAGGAATTTGATTCTGCAATCAAGTGTAGCCCACATCAAGTATTTTTGGGGTAGTTACCTCATGATCTCAGAAGTTATTTTTTAGTCAGGAAGATTAGATTTTTTGCAGGCCAAGTTGTGCAAAATAGTTATTGCTGAAAGATAGGGTAGTTGCCATTGTTAGAGAATGAAATCTGATTTTGTCCTTCCTTCCTTCTTATTCGAGAATCTTCTCATTTTGTAGAGGTTCCAAATTTTTTTGTGAGCAGAGGCTCCATAATCTTGGTTTCCATTCTTCTGAGTTTTTCCAAGTTTGTATAGTGTAATGTCTTCTTTCAAGTAATAGAGCATCTTCTTGTTGTAGATGTTTTCTATTGTAGGTCACATATATGTAAGGCATATATACAATTTATTGGATTGTCTTTAGGCCTTCTCTTATTTTCAATAAATCCAGTCTTCAAGGGAGTTTGGGTTTGTTCTCTCAAAGTGAGAGTGTAATGGTTGGTCTTAGATACTCTTCAAGGAAGATTTTAAATTCAATGAATAATCATTTTGGATTCAGGATAATGTCTGGATATGTATGATCCTTTGTTTGAGTTTAGAATGTATTAATGAGAGGTATTAATATAGGAATATCTTTCTCAATAAATTGGATTCGCAATAGAGGTTTTCATTTGCAGATTGATGTATGACTCCATGTCCTTGGATAAGACATTGATCTTGTAGATTCTGGTGATGCTTAGAGAGTTTTAATAATCAAATATCCTTTTACTTTTATGTTTGTAGTTTTGGTTGTTCCACCTAACTCATGCTCCAATCTAGTTGAGATGTCAATGTAGATCTAGCCCATCTGCAGTAACCTCCTTGTTGTTGAGCCTTTTTGAGATTCATCTACTTTTACTGATGCCATATGTCTGTACTTGGTTCTATTTTATGCATCAAAAGGTTGTCCCCCCCTAGGTCTAGCCAAACCTGAAGTGTAGGAGCATCATTAGGATCTTATGTTATGTTGTCCAAGCCCTGAAGCTTTTGATTGATTGAGATTGGCTATTTCATAGATATTTTGCAAGTGCACTTCGGTTTCTCTTTTTTGAGAACAACAAAAATGGCAACTCTATTGGGGATAATGATGTAAAAAAAATTATGTCAAGTCAAACCCATGAGTCTGGCCAAAATTTATTTGGGGAAGAGTCTCAGAAGTTTAGAAATCTGACAGTTGTTTTTAGATTTGAAAGTGTGTGTCTTGGAGATTTTGTTGCTGAGAAATTAAAAAAATAATATTATGTGGCTCTGCTGTGTGAAACCCAGAAATTTGAAAGTGTTTTAGAGTGAAGATCAATGGTAAAATTTTATTCCTCTTCAAGGAGGTGGCAACTCTGTAAGAACAAACCTGAGATTTGGAGATGCTCTTCAAATTTTCAGTCAGAGGTAAAGTGGACAGCAACAACAAATTTACTCCAGGTATTTCCCATTCATGAGATAATTATTTGTTCCTTATAAGGTGAAGCAAGTCACTAGGAAAAGGAGTATTGGTTCTAAAGTTACATACTTCTTGTTTTGGAAACATTTCAGTTATAAATATGGTGAGAAGTATGTCTGGTTATGAAGTTAATGACTACATATGTTTTGAAAAGAGAGTAAAATAGTAAGATGCATTGTCATGGTAATGGTTCAATCGTTATTTCAAATTTGATGGATCTAGATGTAGTTCCTAGATCTGAAATTTCTTTGTCAAATTTGAATGACATTGATAGGGAGATTGAAATACATCTTCAAAAGATCCAAGATAGGTGCATCTTGTTTTTAAGAAGGAAGGTAGGGAAGAGAAAGGTTGAATCATCGTATGTTTTTTATGAGAGATTTATAGTTGCATTAAATGAGCTTTCGACTGATGCTAGACCCCATGAGTTTGTTTGGATTGAGTTATTCTTAGATCTTGATGAGCCTGACTCAATTAATTGGTCTACAACCTTGAGAGAAGAAAGTGTTGCATGTATTAAAGAATAGATAGATGATATTGAAATGATTAAATCTAAAAATGTACACAAGATTGAGTATAGTGATGGAGATGAATCCATGAGTTGAGATATCTCTTATGATGCTGAGGGTGACTCTTATTCTTAGTATGACAGTGTAGATGTGTATTCAAAGCAAGAAGAAAATTGTGAGAACATAAGTTGTTCTAATAATCATGAGCCTATTGAGGTTTCAGATCTGAATGATATAGATCATCTTTTTGTTAAGTTCAATCCACAAAGTGTTTGCAACCAAGGTTATGAAACTATCTTGCAACATATAGCAACACTTTATGATTAGCATGATAAAGGTCATGACGTAGATGCAAGTTGTTGTAATGAAAAAATAAATGTGCACAAAGACACGAGTACTACAGATTTAATGCATGCATTAGATTGGGACAAGGTTTACATCACAAAAGATGAAGCTAGGAAAAATGAAAATGAAGGAGAAGGTTCACTAAGTAGTGAACAAATCTCAGAAATCCTAGCTGTTGATCTTAAGAGGTATGCATCCAGAAATGTGCCCAATCTCTCATACCCGATCAATATATGTTTTGATACTGATGATATTCTTGAGGGTGTGAAGTATGATACATATGATAATTCTTTCCCTACATTTGATTTGAATAATGGACAAGATGAAAATGCATACACGATTGATAGGTGTGATGGTGTAGATTCATATGCTGATATGAACTCAGAATTTAACATGCATTGTGTGGATCTTGCTCTTAAAAGGAATGACAAATCTAAAGTAACTTTCCCAGATTTGCAATTGGTAAATGAACCATTGACAGATGATCATGCATTTTCATGTTTACAAAAGGCTGATATTAGGTGTAATCAACATGTTAAATTGCAGTCATTTTATGAGGAAATGTTCCTCTCTAGTTTGCAAGCCTGTATTATGGATGAGTACTTTCCATTTGTGCAAACTAGCAATCAGCATGTGCATGATGTTCCCAGTGATCAGATGGAGCAGGGTTACTTTTCTTTTCAGTTGGGAAATAATTGTAAACAATATGACAGTTATATGTCATTTGATAATTAGCATTCAGAGGTGGGTTTTGTTTTTCAAAGATTGAATGATTACAGCATGCCGATTATCTTTTATGTGATGAGATGATGAGAAGTTGTAGAGTTTGTGATTAGGAAAATATAAATGAAACTTCCATCTTACCCTTGATTCATGGAAATGAGAATCATGTGTTTGATAGAGGCAAGCATTGATTCCAATTTCGATGGCCTGGGGCCATATGTAAATAAATTTTATTGTACAGTCACTTTGTTTTCAGTTGTGTGGTTTTCAATAAGGAACCTCTATTTTGGAGAGTGAATCTCATTGAAGAATTAAAAAGAAGAGATGTGATCCTTGTCAAAGGTTTTCTTTTAAACTAAGGTATCCTTGTGCTTTGCCTTTGAATTTTGTTATAGTTGAAGCCCCTTTTATTCAATGGGGCATTGATTTTATTAGAGAGATAATAGAAAAATCAAGCAGAGGTCACAAATGGATTCTAGTGGCTACAAACTATTTCACCAAGTGGATTGCAATCATACCCACCAAACAAGCCACTAGTAAGGTAGTCATTAATTTTTTGATGGATAATATAGTGACAAAGTTTGGTGTGCCAGCTAAAATAGTCATGGACAATGCTATGTGCTTCACGTCTAAGGAGTTTACAAAATTCTCTACTAATTATGGGATTATTATGTCATACTCTTCACCCTACCACCCACAGGAAAATGACTAGGCAGAATCAAGTAATAAAAGTCTCCTCAACATCATCAAGAAGATCCTAGACAAAAATAAAAGGTCCTGGGATCAAAAGATTAGATTGGCTTTATGGGCTGACAGGGTGACTGTAAAAAAGGCCATTGGTATATCCCCTTTTGAGCTAGTTTATGGAGTGAAAGCCAGGTTACCTGTGAATAATTTGCTTCCAGTTTACCAATTTTTGCAGATTGAAAAACTAGAAATGTATGAACCCATCGAAGAAAGAATGATTCAGTTGGTAGAGCTAGAGGAAATGAGGACTACAACCCATAAAAGGAATATGAAACTTCAATTACAGTCGAAGTACCTTTTTGATAAAAGGACTAGTGCAAGAAAGTTCCAGATTGATGACATGGTGTTGCAGTGGAATGCAAAAGACCAAGACAAAGGCAAGCACAAGAAATTTGAATCATTGTGGATAGGCCCTTTAATTGTTTGTGATATCAATGGAAAGTATTCTTACTTCTTATAAAGAATGAATGGTGAAGTACAGGAATTTCTAGTGCATGGACAATTCCTAAAATATTACTTCTCTTGATCTATTTCAGCCCATGCACAGTAGTAGTAGGCTGTATATATTTTAGGTTTTCTTTCATTAGGGTTTTGTTGGTCTGTGTTCCAGAGATTTTGCTAGATTCTTGTGTTGGTCTTGCATCCAACCATCCCCAGTCTGAGCCACTATTGGGACCTATAAAATCTTGAGGGTTTAGGGTTTTTTCTTTTTCATGAAAACATTAAGAAAAATTAAACCTTTTTAGCACATTATTGTAATTCCTCCTTCTTCAAGTATTCCTCCTCCTTCTTAGCCTTTTACTAAGACTTGATGAAATTGTTGTGTGAGAGAACACTGACGAAGACACCATGTTTGAGCTCATGAAGTTATCTCTAAAAATACTCAATCTCCTCAGACCCCAAAGGTTGACATGATTCCCTTTTCTCCTAAGCAAGATGTTCAACCAACATCTCCAAATCATAAGTTGCATAAAACTTGTGATGGTTTTACTTCTATTCATGTTCTTGCTCCTCTTTCTCTAAAATTTGATGCAAAAATGAGTGAAAATGTTACTCATAATGGTAATACAACTCCTAATGCTTCTGACAGTGAGTGTGAATATGTTGATGTGGATAAACATTTATCAGATGAATTCTCACAAACTTTAATCCTAGCTCCTAGAATCAAACAAAGTGACTTACAACATGAGCATAGTCCTTGTTTGGATCTTGTGATAACTCCATCTACTGTGCTTGATATCGCTCCTTTGGCATGTTTCTCGCCTTCCCAAAATAGTGATCAGCAAGATCGGGAGGTAGATATTGTGCTAGATTAGAAATATTAGCACTGTAGATCTTCCTCTCTCTCTTTCTTTCTCTTTTGTAACTATTCTTCTATATGTATCCATGTTCTTCTATTACTCCCTTAATATCTACTTGGGGATGATGCAAGACATTGAGATCTTTTCTAGGTCTCTTTCATGTTGACTCAAAAGACATCCTCTCTTCCCTTTCTTCTAAGGTAGTGTCCTTCTTTGGGGAATAAATATTATTATATGCATATACATATATGACATACATGAGTTATCATATAACATACTGACCCTAAGGAAAGAGACACTACCTCATGTTTTGTGTTCATTATCCTTGGGTTTATTCCTCGACTAGGGGCTAAATCCTTATGATAGCGTGCTCCCTCTCTTCTCTCTCTTGGGTGTATCCTACCTTAAAGCCATCACTCTTGATAAGGCACGTGTGATCACTTTAACGTGGGGGCATACACTCTACTCATTCTTTCCTTCTTGTGATACTTAGAATTACTTAGTGAAATTTTCTTTTCTTTGTAACCTTTTGTATCCTTTTTTTCATGACTCATAGTGAAGGGAACTTTGCTACTTCCAGTAATGGTTCTCCCCTTCTCGATCTTCCCTTTTACTTTGTCAATCAAAGTTGTAAGATCCCAAGTCCACTGGGGGCTTGGTGCATCTTGCCTCCTTGATGTGGTAAAATTCCTTCAATCTTGTTTCTTTGTACTTTATCAACAGTATCAGCATACACTTACACTCCTACTGAAGTGGGGGCTAAATGTAGTGTCATAAAATTATAACCCTAGAAATTTACAACTGCATTAGGGTCCTCATGCATGCAAACTCGAATCCTCTAGCTTGATCAGAAGCCAAAGAGTTCTCAACTTGTGAAAATTGCTTCTTCCTTGGCCTCTACATCACTTTGTCCACAATCTACTCTGGAGATAGGGGTAGGAAAGTGGCGCCCATTTCCTACCCCTTGGATAGGGGTAGGACTGTGGTGCCCCTATCCTACCCCATGGATAGGGTGTGGCACCCTTGTCCTCTCAGGAAAGGGGCATTGCACCCTTGTCCCTACCCTATTTTGGGGTAGGACCTTTCTAGTGCAAGCATTGTGGGTTTTGCAGTGAGCAGGAAATCTCCCTGATGTCGGCCCATGATGAAATTCAAATTCTTCAAACATGTATTTAAGGGGAACTCGTCCTCTCATTTTCTTGAGTTGAAGTTCAAGAAGTTGGAGAGATTCAAGTTGCATAAGCGATCAATCATTCGAGCATTCAAGCATGCTTGAATAGCATTGAGCATTCTCAAGTCTCCCTTCAAGGATAAGTGCTGCATTCAAGTCAAGGATTCAACCATTGAGGAGGAGATCCCTTTCAACATTCAAATCCACACAAGAATTTCTATCAACATTACTACTACAACCTCCCTTGAGGTGATTTATAATTCAGTCTTTCATTTACATCTACTTGCAAGTAATTTCTTTTATTACTTGGTTAATTCCAAAACTAGGGTTTGACCTAAAGACAAAGCCCCAATCCCAACACATTTTCCTTTCTTTTTTGTGTGTAGGTTGCAGGTGCGTAGCTATATTTTTGGATTCGAGCTTCATTTACAAAGGCAGAAAAACCCTTTTTGTTTTGTGGATTTTTTAGAGGACCGTGTACATTCTCACTACAATCTAGACAACTCTTCCTCAAATTTGTAGGATGACTTTGTCTTGACATTTTTGTACCAAATCTAGGTGCCCAACTTCATCTCATATTTTGATGTTAAGTTATAATCAATTATTTGTCATTTTTCACTACATAATTCAATCAATTTCCTTTCCATTTCAAATCAAACAAAAAGGAATAAGGGGATCATCATAACATCCTTATTTCATTCAGAATTCAATCTATCATCTTTTTGTGGATATTGGATCTAGTGAATTATCCTTTATGCCCCTAATGTAATGGTGAAAAGTGCTTGAAGGATAATCAATAGTGAAACTCTTATCTCTCTTCGAGGGAAAGGGTTAGTTTTCCTCTTGATCTATCACTCATCATTTTTTCACCATTACTCCTCCTAACATTTCTTATTATTCAAATCCCTTAACTGGGTGACTCTTAACTGGGTCTGCTCCTAACAAGGCATAGTTGTAAGACCTTAACCGGTCAATATTCTACAGATACTAAATCTTGTGGGTATCAACTCCCACCATGGTTTTTCCCTTTTGGGTTTTCCACGTATAATCCCTTGTGTTATGTGGAATTTGTTTTATTGGGCATTTTCTTATGTGGTGATATTTTTCATATGCTTGATAAGTTTTAAGTTGTTAAAGTTGGTGATCAAATTTATATTATTTTTGCTTGCACTGATTCACCCCCCCTCTTAGTGCCTTATAAGTTCATCAATTGGTATCAGAGCAAACCTTCTTTGAGGCCTAACCGCTTGAGAAGGTTTCCCAAGGTAGACATGATTTATAGTGAGATGGCTCTTAAACTTGCTGAAACTAAGGATGCCCTAGAAATTTTGAGAGGGAAGTATAAAACTTCACTTACTAAAAGGAAAGAGCTTACTGAACAACTATTGAAAGTCAATGAAAGTAGCCCTTCCAATGGAGCAAACATATATGCATTGGTTGGTGAAATGGAGAAGCTAAATGGCAAAAAAACTAACCTAAGGAGAGAGCTTGAAGCCCTTAAAATCTGGATCAGCTAGGAACTTGAAGTGAGGGGGGCAACTGAAGACAAGATGAAAGAGAAAGATCATGAGATCTTTAAGATAAATCAAGAAAATTACACTCTTTATGCATAGTGGCATGAGGAGAGAGAAGAAATCAAAGCAGATTTTGATATGGCAATGTCTCTTAGAGAGACTCTTATGAAGTAGAATGAAGATCTTACTAAGGAGCTTGTGGAAGCTAATGAGAAGCTTGCAAAATTTAACAAGAGTTATACCATGCTAGATGAACAAATCCAATCTCAGAGGATGAATGGTGATACATCTAGGTTAGGATACAATACATTTGAGAATGGAGAACCTTCTAGTACTAAGTTCAACATGCATGAAGGTAAACCTACTCCTAAGACCCAGAAAACCACTGGTAAGAAATCTTATAAACATGTTTGTTTCAAGTGCCATAAGCCAGGACATACTGCTAATATTTTTAGAAGCCAAACTGATGTTAATATTGGTTATAGACCTAATTCTAATTAGAGATATATGCCTAGAATATTTGAAGGTTATTGTTACACATGCAAGATGTATGGGCATAAATCTATTGAATGAAGGTGTGGAGCTAGTAACCCTACTCCTCACATGAATCAAAGGTTTGTTGGTGATTGGAGAAGGAATATCAATGACCAAAGAAGTCCAAATTGGGAAAAACACTATGCTAACTGGTCTAGTCCCTATGAGATGGAAAAAAAAAGAATGTATGTGGTATGCATAATCTATAACAAATTTGGTCATGTGGCTATGAACTAAAGAAGAAGGACTGGCAGAGGCAATACTGGACCTTGGAGAGCTTTTGGTATGGCAAAGTTCTACAGAGCTAAAGTGAACAAACCGGTGAATCAATTAGTAGATTGGAAAGGGAAGATGAAAGTTGATGTGGAGGAGACCAGAGAAAAAATGAATAGAATCTGGAAAAGGAAGGATGATGAGGTAACTGAAGTAAAATCATTTGAAGATCACATTTTTTCACCTAGTGTGGAGAACCCTTCACCGACAAAGTAAGTTGTTTACATAGCTTAGGGGGAACTCAATGTTTGATCTATCTTTGAACCCCCTGAAGGACCATGATGTATGTCAAATCTACATACTTTGATGTTATATGGTGTTAAGAAGTAATTATGTGATCAAACTGGTAGGTTTGATGTGTTATGTGAATCGGTATTGTGTTTTAAGACATTTTAGGGTTTTACCAGTAAAGGCATTTAATGCGGCAGATAATGGGCAAATAAAAGGAACTTTTTGAATTTTATTTGTCACATTACATTTGTACGAGCACTTGGAGAGTGAATAGAGAACAACAAAAATTAGTGTTTAAAACATCTAACCTGTTTGACATAGATTGAAGTGTTTTGGTGTGATCTACAATCGACAATCAATTTAGAGAACTTTGTCGATGTCTGAAACCCTAGTGCAGAAGCAAGAAAAGGTATTTTTCAGAAATCTAGTTATATGTTTGTAAAGATTAATTTGTTGAAAATGGATACACCACATCTAGTCGATGTTACTGATAGGCCATGACCTGAGATCAAAATACATCCATTTAAATCTAAAGAAACTGATCCTGTTGGATCCCTATCTGGAGTACCCTACAGTGTATTACATGTCGAAGATGTTAGTTCATTTTTCCAGTGCAAGGTGGAATATTTGGGGAGGGTTTCTATTTTTGATCAATATAGAGCACTGTTTGATGATAATGGTATCTTGAAGGAACAATACAAGAAGGTTACCAACATAGGGTTTCATCATGCACTTAATTTCATTGATGATTTTATTGATTAACATATTAGATATGTGCTTAGGAGGATACATGATCAGTTTATGTGGCTTGAACAACCACATAAAATCTCCAAGAAAGCCATTCACACAGTCATCAGACTCTATGGAACCAGTGAAGTACCTTTACTGAGATCCATTCCAACGAATGATGTAGAAAAGCTAATAGGATCCAAATGGGATGGAAGAGCTATGACAATGAACAATATCAGTGATTCGGCAGTGAAATATGCATCAATGCTGATTGGATACATAGTGTATTACTCTAGCAAGATGAATAGTGTATTAGTAGCTTCTATTCATACTACTTACCAGATGATCAAAGAAGATGTTGACTATGATCTATTTGAAGCATTGATAATTCAATTGATGCTGAAGCTAGAGGCTATTAAGAAGGACAAAAGATTGAGGTTCAAATATAGTCAACTCATTCTTGGTCTATTCTTTTATTTTCAAAATTCTTTTCCTAGTATTGGTGATATTCAATGGATTGGAGGAACACCTGCTTTGATGCAAATGAAGAATAGCATTAGGATGTGTTGGTTCCCAAAATAAATGGGTTTACACTACCACAAGGCAGAGACCAAGATGATTCCTCCAAATACCTATAGAAAGCCTCTTCCAACTATCAACATCCTTCAGGATTGGACCAACTTCAATAAGGATACAAGATCCTTCTACACTATGGGCTCTGCAAAACCCAGGAGGGTAATCCCTTTAGTGAACTTCCTGATCTCTACACCACACTCAGAAATTTACTAAAAACAAAGCAGATTATCTCATAAAGGGGCTTGATAGAAATGGAGAATGCTCAAGGATGGAAAATCCTTTAGTGATCCTTGACCTCAAGCTAGAGCATGAGATGGATGGGATAACTTTCAAAAAATACATGAAAACTAAATAATGATGCTCTGATGTTTAAAATATTTCTTTGAGAAGTCACAAATAAAATAGACAAGAAACCAAAAAACTAATAAAACTTGCTAGAAAATACCCGTGCCTTATTCATTGGGCTATAGAGTCTCTAAAAAGTTACCGAAATATGATAAAAATTTATCTAATAGCTTATTTAGTCTTAAACAATACTGCCTTACAATATCATTCCATCTACAATCCCTTACCTAAGCTACTTATCAAATCTTGGTACAAATATTATCTCTTTGTAATCTAATTCAAACATTTTTAATTAACCCCTCGGATTAAAGTATAGAATGGAAAACTACATACCTCATAGCAAAGCAATAAGTAAATGAAACTCTTGATACCATTAACTCAAAAGAAAAGAAAATTGTACACGAGAGAGTAAATATTTGAGAATATATATATTAATCTCATAAGCTATCTTCTATAAGATAACATATAACAACTTCAATTACATAATAACCCATTTGAAAATGAAACTAGTAACTACATCATTACTTCTGCTATGTAGAATGACATTATAGTTCCTTCTATTTTTCCATGACTCCCTAAAACTATATGGAATCTAATCCTATAGACTTGACCTTCTTTTTAGAGACCCTTCTTAGAAATTTTAGAACCATAACTTATGGACTTGATTTCCATTTTATAGAAAAAAAGGGAGTGACAAGCTTCAGGCCTAAAGACACATGTCACCAAAAACAAAGCCCAGGAGGCTGTACACAATTTTGTTACAAAATATTCCTTATCCACATGTTGGTGCCCATGATGAGGTGGAACCAAAATCTTCAATTGATTATCGGTAGAAACAAAATCACTTGAGCCATTCTGATATCACCCTAACACTTCTAGATGGACCTTGAGATGTTTAGTCTTCTCTACACAATATTTCCCTTCTTGAAAAGGAAAACAGATCTCGATAAGAAATCAGATTTTCCATGAATTAGAGAAAATTCTCAAACCTTTATGCCCCATATCACAGGAAGTGAAAAGAGGAGCTTGGGAGTAAATATGATATGTTGAGAAGGCATTGCAACTTCCATGTCATTGCGGAGATGACTGGCTTCCAATCCTTACTCGAACAAATCCTTCTTTCAGTTCCCTACGAGCTCCCTCTTGAAACACTCTGCCAATAATTTGCAAAGTAAGACTAGAGGATATGTCATGGGTGGATTTTCTTGATAAGAAAAGGCTTTCATGTCCCCTCTGACAATCCTCTAAACTTTCACAAACCCTTAGACAATGAGCAACCTCATACCAGAGAAAAAACATCCATCAAGTGTCAAAATACATGCAATGACTCAATGCATAATTCTGTTCGAATACCATCCTTTTACTAATGAAAAACCATTGTTAGAAAAATGAAGAAATTTGTATCCTCTTCTACCCATTCTATCAATATCCCAGTAAATTTATAATTAGAATTTGACTCAAAGTAATGGTGCTAATCCATATGAAGAATCATCATTCTGATATTTTCTACTCATCTTGCCAGCTATGGATTCCAACAATCATGTCTACAACTCAGGTCACCATCATTTTTAGGCCATCACTCCATTTCCACCTACATATGTTCACCTTGTGCGAATGATTTTCTTATGATCTTATTCATTATTGAGTGTACAGTCTTCTACTTCAGGATCCTTGTCAATAGACAATCTCTGAATTCATCAAAGAACCTGTGATCTATCATATCTAAACCTAAAGCAATTCCAATCCTTTCACATCTCTAAGATATCATTCTTAATTGTCTAATCAGTCCTTTACCCAACAAAGACCTCGCACAAGCTTCCTCAGGGGTGAGTCGACATTCAAAACTTCAAACTCATCACCATCTATCTTAAGTTGACAAGTCTGCATCCTATTCATCCTATATTTCCCATGCGGGCTACGACCAATATACTTAATGATCCCTTTTAATTTCAAATTTGAAACTCAGTCGTAGATCTTACCCAGCCTGGCAAATCGAATGATCATTATTGGTCGATGTGGCATTTGACCTTCCATCAGTACTTGCAGACCCATAAAATCATGACAAATCAATGCCATATCATCTCTTAACCCAACTCTATCAGCAGCCCCATTCTGGGTATTCCTAGTCAGCCCGAGACATGTGGCATCATCTCATGATTTTACATTCCATAACCTTCTTGCAACTTCTATCATGGGGATATGGGGGCCATTGGATATGCTTGCACTTTTATCGCTTCAACACAGTGCTCGTTAACCTTTTCAGAATTAAAAGTCGGACACCTTTTCGCCTAGAACATAACATCAGCATTCATCCTGAACATGTGCCAATTGATAGAACTATTGGTAAACTAGTGTTTACCTCCTGAGAATCGGTAACACAAGGTTTTAAAAAGTTACATCGCCAGCTCACCCTTTTCCATTGAAGACATGTGGCATCATCTCATGATGTCGTGGTCTTTATCT
Source organism: Cryptomeria japonica (assembly GCF_030272615.1). NCBI lineage: Eukaryota > Viridiplantae > Streptophyta > Pinopsida > Cupressales > Cupressaceae > Cryptomeria > Cryptomeria japonica. The sequence continues at coordinate 839,063,699 of NC_081411.1, forward strand.
TCACTGCACTTTCAATCACTGGGATGTGTATACCGTTAGATCTATTCTTATTTTATCAACAATCTGAAACACTTAGGAATTTTAGACTTAGGAAAAAGCAGGTGCAGGAACAAATATTTAATGAGACTGACTATAGGGAAAATTTCACATGACATAGGAAAATCATTTCTAAAACCGGTCCAACACAGCTTAACGTTTAGGAAATGAAATGGCCTTGCCTATGGTAAATAACCCTCAACCTTAGTGGGAAAAAGTAACAACAAGATATAACAAGGTTAGGGTTTTTCATCAACAAGCTTAGGATAAATTTGATAAACCCTAAACCCTAGACATTGGACCTTGACAAAGAATATAAATACAACCAGAAAGATCAATATTTAAGCTACAAACTAAAAATTCTCATGCAATCAATTTTCAGGGCTATCAGTGGCTCTAGTTGTGGACGTCCATTTCTCTAAAATGAGGTGAGAAACTTGAATCTTTGGTGAAGCAGATCAATTGTATAGCAGACCAAAAGAAGTTACCTAGACAAGGTAAATTCAACAGAAAAGGAAACTACATTACCAAAGAAACCTAACTAATGCTCATGAACAACTACTGTAAGAAAAGTAGAGCCTTAAAAATTGTCCATGAACAGGAAATTCAAGAGGAAATTATTAATTATTCCATTGGGCATAGAGTTAGAAATATTTAATCTATACCAAATTGCTTGTGGCTTGTAGGTCAAACCACATATGATGGCCCAATGCCATCTATCAATATTAAACATTGTTTTCCTCTATCATAAATGTAGTTATGATTGTGTTTCATCTTGAATAATTTAGAGACATCAATACTACATAATTGTTCATTCCTCGGCATGTTATAGAAAACCTTTATCTCAACACACTCTCCATCAATCTGAACCTTCTCATCAGACATTGTTTGAAATAAACAAAACCCTTTCTCAATGTCTAGAACTAAGATATGTCGATAACAAAATTGAAGAATTTTCATGATTGCCCCATCAAGCTGAAAAGAGAAATGAAAGACTTCATACTCTGTTATGCAACTATCATCATGAAAATTGGTTTCCTCATTTGTTTGCACCTGCATAGCTGTTAGGCCCAATATGGAAAGCTAATGTACTGAGAGGGGAGGGGTGAATCAGTACTCTAAAACCTTTCTTCAATAATAACCTTACTGTTATGCATAAATAGAATAGTGCAGTAACATAAAATAAAGCTAAAACAAATAAGTAACAATCATACATGATTCACTCCATAACACATTTATTTTGGTTACGTAGAAACTCTTGGTTAGAGAGAAAAACTGTGGTGGGGATGACACCCACAACTTCACTACTGCAATAATAAAGATTGATTGGTTAGAGCTACATTTAGCTATTTCTGATAGCTTACCCTATTAGGAGTAACAAGATCTGTTAGATCTACCTTGCTAAAGGATTTTACAACATTAATCTGAATGTTGCACTTGGTTAGAGGATTTACAATTTATAGGCTTAGTTAGAGTCTTTTACCCTGTTAAAGGTTTCTCTTTCAACTTCACAATATTATAATAAAATTATTACAAATATCTACAACTTTACATCTGAAATGTTATAGCAGATTCTATGTGCTTAGAATAAGATTACCTTGCTTATAGCATACCTTGGTAGCCCATATTGTAACTCGGTAAACCCTTCTGTTTACTCTATTCTTTGACTGTTCTCTGATAACCTTCTCGGTGACCTCTCTGTGTCTCTGTAGCAGTCTTCCTTCATACATATATGCACACACCTTGTTCTTAATCTATGTTGTATAAATAGATCTCTTAAAATAGTGATCTAATTCATTGCTTCAATCTTACAAACAAGATTCCTCGAATGAATAACTAAACAAAATATTTCATTGGTTAGATTGACCTTGTAATCATACACAATCTTCTAGTGCAATTTCCAATGTAATAATGGTTAGATGTGCCTCGATCTTGTAACACATTTTCATGTGCATGTCCAGGTTCAATGTATTTGGTAACACATTTCACTCGGTGAATATCAACTCAGTCTGTTAACTTTACTACTCGTTAGCCATAAAAAGATACTCGGTAAACAACTCAGTGAATACTACGTTCTGTGACTGCTTTCTTCTGTAACCGACTAGACTGTTCATACCGACTTCATGATTTGATAATGCTAACTGACTAGAATGTATAGTATGACTTTGAATATAAAAGCTAATGGAAATTTGATAAGTAGTAACAATCTCCCCTTTTGACATTAGTTGAGATGTTTGACAAAAACTACTTTCAAAGTCATAACTCAAAAATCTATATACTTTGCAAAATGACTACACTTGACAATATATATGATAGTCAATGAAATAGTATATGTAGATATACTCCCTTATCATTATTCTTTACATAACTTAGATTTTGCATGCTCAGTTCTATTCTGTGCTTGTATGCTCCGATTGCTCTGTATATTCTGCTCGGTATACTCCCCTTGTATACAATACTCAAAACTATGTCACTCTCCAAATATAGTATTACTCCCCCTTTATCTGGTATTACTCCCCCTATGTAGTATTGTAATATTACTCCCCCTTTTTGACAAACATCAAATACTTAATTTCCATCCGAGGGTGGTAACTGATCAAAAATAGATTTATACTTGTTTTGAGCGTCAGTGAGGGTGACTGAGAGTGAATCATTTACACTTTCCATTAATGAATTTTGTGCTTGAATATCAGCTAATAATGATAGTAAGCCATCAAGAGTGCTTCCCTCTTGTGTAGTTGATAGGCGTGTAGCTCTATTGATCTGTTCCTATACTAATGAGAGATGAGGAAGGAATAATGTTTGAAGTGTCATTATGTCCATCATGATCTTGTGTTCTTCATTCCTCAGTTCCAATTGTTGAGCCATGAGTTGTTGTAGCTTAGTATAAAAATTCTGAACTGAATTGGGCTCAAGGGTCAACTTATTTGAGAGATCGGTGATCTCTTTCTCAATTGCTTCTGTTTTATTCTTAATGTCCTTAATGAATAAAGAAAATGTACAAAGTTTCTAAAATAAATAAAGAATATGCTTGAGTTGAGGGGACAACTCAGTAATAAATTTGACAAGTTTTACCTTGCCAACAACAATGGATTTCTGTACTTCCTCTATCATTTTAGCAATTAGCTCCTTGTCTTTTAGTTTGCTCAACTATTCGGATGCATCTACTCCAGATGTTTCTATTTGGGTAAGGAGTTCATCTAGTTGAATGTGGATGGCTGCATCGGTTGACACTATTACTGAAGGTAGAATTTCTGTTAGTAGTGTCTTTACCTTCTGAAGTACTTTATTCTTCTTTTTAATAGCCAATTATTTTTCGTATTTGGCCTTTTCTTTGCATAGTTCACCAAAATCAGTAAGTGCTTGCCCTTTCAATATGGAGATGGCTACATTGGGCAACACTATCAGTTTTGATAAATCTATTTTGAAACTCTGCTTTCTCACCTTCTTCTCTTTTCCTTTGGTCGATTGCACTAAGACAAGTGCTTGTGAGGCTTGCTAACCCTCGGTATGTTGCTTGGTAGATGCAACACTTTGGTTGGTTCTTATAGCCATTGTAGTGTCCCTGGGTGTCTCGGTGCTAGGGGTCTCAGCTGTAACATTTACAGTGCTTGATGGTGCTTGAGACGTCTGATCTTTGGTTGTATCTTCTGCTGCTTCAGACTTGTGACCCTGAGTACCTTGATCTGTGTCCTTAGGGGCTTTGGATGAGACAGGTGGCTTCACCGGTGGATAAGGCTAAACTTGTTCTAAAATAGATTCACTAGATACAAGTTTTGCATAGGTAGTGCCTTCAATCATTTCTTGCTTTGGTGCTTCTTCATCCATAACATCTTCATCAATTTGAATAGTGTCAGTCAAGTCTTGCTTGGTAGCATCAAGACCTTGCTCGGTGACATCAGGATCTTTCTCGGTGACATCAACAATTTCAACTTGAGATTATTCACCGACATCCTTTAGTTTGAAGATTTCCTGCCACTTGGCTATTGTCTCATTTTCCACATCAATGTATAGCCCATTCATCAATTTTAAGGCTCCCCATTTGACAAGAAATTTAGAATTGTATGTTGTCGAATGCTCCTTGATTTCTGCTATAGACATATCACAGAATAGATGGACTAGACTTCTTTCTCTTATTTGTTTCTCTGAGTCCATTGCATATTTCCATCTGTTATCACTATGTATGTATAATTCACTCGGAAGTGACTTTACTAGTTCTAATGGAGCTAGCCGAAACTTTAGAAGTGTGCAGATGATAGCTTCTTCAATTTGTCACTTCTCATCATTATTCCTAGTCTCATACTTAACATATCTAAATCCTACAAATCCACCATATTCTTTAAGATTGGCACAAAAAATTTCAACACTATGAATATTTACCTTTTTGCTTTTTACAATCTGAAATTTTTTCACATCATCAGATTCTGTATCACTAGACTCTTTTGCCAAAATGAGTCTCCGAGTATATTTCTTATAGGTCTTGGTTACCTTGGGTATAGTAACACTCTTTTGTTTCTTACTCCGTGATGCAGTTGATGCTCTAGTGTTGGGTCTCTTTGTTGGTGGTGTCGGTAGGGCCTTTGAAATGTCCTGTTTCTTTCTTTTCAAAACTTTACCCTTAGGCAACTCGGTACTTAATGTTATTGCTACCTCTTGAGCTTCTGATTCCTCTTTGGTAATGGCAAGAGTGCCTTTGACAGGTGTAGAGGAGGATTCTTCTCCGAATTTCTCAGATAAAACCTTTATCATTTTTGTAGCTTTTCTGGTAGCCTTAGGTACTACAATTCTCATTTTTACTTTTTCCTTCACCTCTTCATATGTTCCATATCTTCATTTGGTAGCATGCCTTGGCAATGATAGATAGGCATCAATTTGCTGTTGTGTTATATCATAGTCAATCTCATAACCCATTGGTGGCAAAGATTGAGACCTTGGTTCAATAGCATTCAAATAAAAATAATTGGTGTCTACCTCAAAACATATCTCATCCTTATATTTTTCTACCAGTTGTGGTGGAATCCTGTACCTATTGTGCATCTTCTCTTGAAATTTGCTGAAGTAGTCATCCATGATATCATTAAAGTTATCTCCCAGTTTCTTGAAAAAATCATTGATTTGATGGGTGATAGGTTGGTGTAGCTCCCAAACTACTTTACCGACTGAGGGTAAGAACTTCTCAAAGTAGAAAAACATGCATACAAGAAGTGAACCAAACTTCAGTGTATTTGCCGAGTTGTTCTTCTTCGACTTCCTTATTGTGTTCAGGTTCTCAAACAAGTTCTTCAGTAGCACTTCACATAAATCTACTTTCATTCCCTTCTTCACTATTTTGTAGGCCAAGTCAACTGCGACACATGGTACATTGTTTTCCCTTGCAGATTGGAAGAAACAGTAACCAATTACTCTAATTGCAAACTTGAGTTCTGCATCAGTGACATTGTTCAATTTCAGTCCTTGGTAATCAGATTCTACTCTTGTTAGACTGATTAGCTCCTTCTGTGATATCATTTTCTATGCTCATGCATGATCATAGATAGGATACCCGGTGATCACATGGATGATTTCCTTAGTGATTTTGAATGGTTACTCCTCTAGCCACATAAAATCATCATGTACTCTACTCAAGACAAACTTAACCCACTGGGGTTTGAACACATGGGGATCGGCTAGGGCTTCAGTTAATCCCTTGATTTTGATATGCTCGAATTTGCTATCCATTTTTCCATCAGTACAAATTTCATCATATGTATCACTAATCTCAACATGACCAAGTTCCTCAACACAACATTTGGTGAAGAATCTAACATCTTCAACTAACAAGACTCGATCCGAGATGAGTGAAAATGCAATTTTGTCATCCGGTTCAGAGGCAACTTTGGGAGTCAAAGAATATTTCAGCGAGGGCTTCTCCACATTTTTGACAACTACCAGATCTTGGATCTTGGGCACCATTGTAAGTTTCAGGTAAAATTTAGCAAACTAACCTTAGGGTTTACAAATGATTGACACTTCACACTTGGTAGATAAAAGCAATTTGACTAGATCGAAAACCAGCTTAACAGTGTGAATAGTTTTGATGTAAATACCTTGAAATTCGCTCTAAATGATCACCTTGATTCGCTCTTCTCTGCTCTCTTGAAAACTTGGTGAATAAAAATGACTGCAAAAATACCTTTAAGTACTCAAAAATACCTTATCGGGCTCCGTACAAGTTAGGTCAAAACATTAAATGCACCCGGTTCACCTTTTGCTGATTTACTCCTTTTTTCATTTTAACCAAGTAACCAAATTTCCTGTTAGGCCCAATATGGAAAGCTACTGTACTGAGAGGGGAGGGGTGAATCAATACTTCAAATCCTTTTATCAACAATATCTTTACTATTATGCATAAACCAAAAATTGCTATAACATAACATAAAGCTAAAACAAATAAGTAACAATCATACATGATTCACTCCATAACACATATATTTTGGTTATGTAGAAACTCTTGGTTAGAGAGAAAAAATGTGGTGGGGATGGCACCCACAACTTCACTACTGCAATAATAAAGAGTGCTCGGTTAGAGCTACATATTTAGCTATTTCTAATCGCTTACCCTGTTAGGAGTAACAAGATCTATTAGATCTACCTTGCTAAAGGATTTTACAACACTTTATATAAATGCTGCACCTGGTTAGAGGATTTACAATTTATAGACTTGATTAGAGTCTTTTACCCTGTTAAAGGTTTCTCTTACAACTTCAAAATATTACAATAAGATTTTACAAATATCTACAACTTTACATCTGAAATGCTGTAGTAGATTCTATGTGCTCAAAATAAGATTACCTTGCCTATAGCATACCTTGTTAACTCATAAAGTAACTTAGTAAACCCTTCTATTTACTTTGTTCTTTGACTATTCTCTGATAACCTTCTCGATGACCTCTGTGTCTCTGTAACAGTCATAATACTCAGTGATTTCTCATGTATCACAAAAGTCTTGCTTCATACACATATGCACACACATTTCTCTCATTCACATATATCTAACCCTAAATTCATGCTATATAAATAGATTTCTTATGTCAGTGATTTGATTCATTGCTTCGATCTTACAAACATGATTTCTCAAATAAATAACCCAGCAAAATATTTCATTGGCTAGATGACCTCAAAATCATACAAAATCTATATGTGCAATTTCCAATGTGATAACAATTCTATGTGCCTTGATCTTGTAACACATTTTCATATGTGTGTCCAGGTTCAATGAATCTAGTAACACATTTCACTTGGTGTATATCAACTCGGTGTATTATCTTTATTGCTTGGTAGACATGAAATAACACTCGGTAGACAGCTCGGTGTATACTGGACTCTGTGACTGTTTTCCTTCTGTAACTGACTAGACTGTTCATACTGACTAAATATTTTGGTAGTGGTAATCGACTAGAGTATATAGAATGACTTTGTATATAAAACTAATGGCAATTTGATAAGTAGTAACAATCTCCCCTTTTGACATTAGTTGAGATGTTTGACAAAACTACTTTCAAAGTCATTACTCAAAAATCTGTATACTTTACAAAATTTGACTAAACATACAGTATATACATTAGTCAATGAAATAGTATAATCAAATATACTCCCCTTATCAATATGCTGTACAAAACTCTGATTATGTGTGCTCGGTGATCAATACTCTGTAATCACTATTCTTTCCTCTGTTCACTACTCGGTTCACTGCTCTTGGATACTCTGCTTATTCTACTCATTCTGCTTGGTATACTCCCCCTATATACTACACTCTAGTTGTTTGATACTTTGAATACTATACACTCCCCCTGTGTACTTTGATGCTATATATACTTTGATGATATACTCCACCTTTTTGACAAACATCAAAATTTAGTTACCATTTGGAGGTGGCAACTAATCAAAAATAGATTTGTACTTTGTCTTGGCTTCAGTGAGAGTGACAGAGAGTGCATCCTTTACACTATCCATTAAAGAATTTTGTGCATTAATATCAGCCAATAATGAAATTAAGCCATCTAAAGTGCTTCCCTCTTGTGTAGTAGAGAGGTAAGTGGCTCAGTTTAGCTGTTCTTGAACGGATGAAAGATGAGGAAGGAATAATGTTTGAAGTGTCACTATGTCCATCCTGATCTTGTGTTCTTCATTCCTCAGTTCCAATTGTTGATCCATGAGCTATTGTAGCTTAGTATAAAAATTCTGAATTGAATTGGGCTTGGGGGTCAACTTATTTGAGAGATCGGTGATCTCTTTCTCAATTGTTTCTGTTTTATTCTTAATGTCCTTAAGGAAAAAGAAAATGTGCAGAGTTTTTGAAATAATGAAAGAATGTGCTTGAGTTGAGGGGACAACTCAACAATAAATTTGACAAGTTTTACCTTGCCAACATCAATGGATTTCTATACTTCCTCTATCATTTTGGCAGTTTGCTCCTTGTCTATTAGTTTGCTCAAGTATTCCGAAGCATCTACTCCAGATGTCTCAATTTGATTTAGGAGTTCATCCAATTGAATATGGATGGCTGCATTGGTCGATACTGTAGCTGAAGGTAGCATATCTGATAGTAAGGTCTTTACCTTCTAAAGTACTTTATTCTTCTTTTGTATGGCCAGATGCTTCTCCTGTTCGGCCTTTGCTTTGCACAGTTCACCGAATTCAGTGAGTGCTTGCCCTTTCAATTTGGAGATGTCTACATTGGGCAACACCATCGGTTTTGATAAATCAATTTTGAAACTATGCTTTTTCAACTTCTTTTCTTTACCTTTCATTAGGTGAACCACAATAATAGCTCGAGAGGCTTGAGGACCCTTGGTAGGTTTCTTGGTAGAGACAACACTTTGGTCAGTTTCTTTAGCCTTGGTAGTGTCCTTCTATGTCTCAGTGCTTGGTGTCTCAGCTATAACATTTTCCATGCTAGAAGGTGCTTGAGAGGTTTGTTCTTGTGAAATACCTTCTGCAATAGACTTTTGACCTTCAGTGCCTTCACCTGTATCTTGAGGAGCTTCAATTGTAGTAGGTTGATTGATTAGTGGGTAAGGCTGAAATTGTTCCAAAACAGATTCACTAGAGACAAGTTTTGCATAAGCATTGCCTTCTATCATTTCTTGTTCAGGTGCCTCTACATCCATGATATCTTCATCTATTTGAATGGTGTCAGCAGGGTTTTTGTCGGTGACATCAGGCTCTTGGTCGATGACATCAACTATTTCCACTGTAGATTGTTCACTAGCATTCTTTCTTCGAAAGATGTCCTTACATTTCTCTTTTGTTTCCTTCTCCACTTCTATATATAGGCCATTCATCAATTTCAAGGCCTTTTGTTTTACTGTAAATTGTGTTTGGCTATTTGTCAGATGTTCTTTTATTTCATCAATCGACATATCAGGAAAGAGATGCACTAGACTTCTTTCTCTAATTTGTTTCTCCGAGTCTAGGGCATATTTCCATCTAGTTTCAATATGTTCATATAATTCCTTAGGAATAGAATTACATACTTCTAATGGGACCACTCAAAAATTTAGAAGTGTACAAATGACAGCTTCTTCAATTTGCCTCTTTTCATCAAAAGATCTGGATTCATATTTGACAAATCTGAATCCACCAAATCCACCATATTCCTTCAGATTTTTACAAAAAATTTCTACACTATGTACATCTACCTACTTGCTTTTCACAATCTAAAATTTACTTGCATCTTCAGATTCGGTATCACTTGACTCTTTTGAAAAATGAGTCTCTGAGTAGATTTCTTGTAAGTTCTAGTTACCTTAGGAATGACAACAGTCTTTTGTTTCTTACTCGGTGATGCAATAGATGCCCTTGTGTTAGGTCTCTTTGTTGGAGGGGTCGGTAGGGCCATTCAAGTGTCCTATTTCTTTCTCTTCAACACTTTTCCCTTAGGCAATTCGGTGCTAAGTGTTATGGCTGCTTCTTGGGCTTCTGTCTCTTCTTCGGTGATGGCTAGAAATCCTTTGATAGGTGTGGAGGAAGACTCTTCTCTGAATTTCTCAATTAATGCCTTAATCATCTTTGTAGCCTTCCTTGTAGCTTTGGGTACTACAATGCTCATCTTTACTTTTTCTTTCACCTCTTCATAGGTTCCATACTTGAGCTTGATAGCATGCCTTGGTAGTGTCAGAAATGCATCGATTTGTTGTTGTGTGATATCAAAATCAATCTTGTAACCCATAGGTGACAAAGATTGAGTCCTTAGTTCCACAACATTCACATAATAGTAATCGGTGTCGACCTTAAAACATATTTCATCTTTGTATTTTTCTACCAGCTGTGGTGGAATTTAGTACCTGTTATGCAGTTTCTCTTGGAACTTGCTGAAGTAATCATCCATTATATCATTAAAGTTGTCACCTAACTTCTTGATGAAGTCATTGATCTAATGGGTGATTGGTCGGTGTAATTCCCAAACAACTTTACCGACTACTGGAAAAAACTTCTCAAAGTAGAAAAACATACATACAAGTAGTGATCCAAATTTTAGAGTATTTGCCAAGTTGTTCTTCTTCGGCTCCCTAATTGTGTTCAGATTTTCAAACAAGTTCTTCAACAATACTTCACACAAGTCAATTTTCATGCCTTTCTTAACAATTTTGTATGCTAAGTCCACTACTGCATAGGGTACACTATTTTCCCTTGCCGATTGGAAGAAACAGTAACCAATTACTCTAATGACAAATTTGAGTTCAGGATCAGTGACATTATTCAACTTCAGACCTCTGCAATCAGATTCTACTCTAGTCAAACTGATCAATTCCTTCAGTGATATCATTTTCTATGCTCAGGCATGATCATAGACAGGATAACTGGTGATCAGATGAATGATATCTTTAGTGATCTTAAACGGTTGCTCTTGTAGCCACATGAAATCATCATGCACTTGCTTAGTACAAACTTGACCCACTGGGGTTTGAACACACAGGGATAGGTTAGGGCTTTAGTCAATCCCTTGATTTTGATATGCTCATACTTGCTATCCATTTTACCATCTGTGCACAATTCATCATATGCATCTTTGATCTCAACATGACCGAGTTCTTCAACATGACATTTTGTGAAGAATCTCACATCCTTGACTAACAAGACTTGATCCAGGATGAATGAAAAGGCTGTTTTGTCATCTAGTTTAGATGTAATTTTGGGAGTCAAAGAGTATTTTAGTGAGGGCTTCTCTGCATTCTTGACAACAATGGGGTCTTGGATCTTAGGTGCCATTTTGATTTCAGATAAAAATTGACATAGGAACCTTAGGGTTTGAGAACTTAACAAATGGCAGACGCTTCACACTCAGTAGATAATAACAACTTAATGAGTTTGGTAAACCAACTTAGCAATGCGATGAGATTCGATGTAAATACCTTAGATTTTTGTTTGAAGATGGTTTGATCGCCTTGATTCCCTCTACTCTGCTTCTCAAAAACTTGGTAAATGAAAATGACCACGAAAAACCTTTAAGTACTAAAAAATACCTTATCGAGCTTCGTGCAAGTTAGGTCAAAGACATTAAATGCACTTAGTTCACTTAACTTTCTTTCCCTTTTTTGTGCTTTAACCGAGTAACCAAATTTCCTTCATATACCGACTTGACAGGCTTCTTGAATTCACCAACTTGATAGATTTCCTATAAAGTGCTCCAAAAGACTTTGATAGAATTTCAAACCTACTACTACGTCTTACTATGTAGATTTTGAATTTAGTACATACTAAAATAGGAACTGTTTAAGATTTAACCTTGTGAGAATGCAATCCCTTCATACCTTTACCGATTAATTTGGAGTGGGAGCACCTAACTCGGTAGGTAAGGTGCTTTCTTTATTTGACATAATTTCCTTCTTTCTCCAAATCATCTTCAATTTCTCTTTTATTTTCTCAGTGTCTTCTCTAGGTTGATCTCTGCAATCTCCAGCCAAGTGTCCAACTTTGTGACAATGAAAACATGCCCTACCAAGATTTCTCCATGATCTTTGGTTATTCATTCCAAACCTTATAAAATAGTTGGCACTTATATGTCCATATCTTCCATAACATTCACACCATATCCTTGTATTGTAATCCCATGGTACTGCAAAATATTGTCGGTAAGGATCTGTGTGAGTTTGGTAACCTCTAGTATTTGCTCGATGTGTAGACCACATGTGGTTCTTTTGCTTAAACCAACACTTCTCGGTACTATGTCCATATCTATTGCAGTTTTTACAAAACACTTTGAATTTTGCCTTCTGATAATTGTTAATAGACTTTGTCCTACATTGATTAGATGTGTGACCATATTTATTGCAATTGTAACAATAACCATTGGTCTTAGTGGCATTCAGTTGCTTACCTTTTCTATTTTGACACATGTTGGCAGTATGACCTTGATTTCCATAGTAGTAGCAAATAGGCTTCTTCCTTTTGATGTTACTCCTTTTTCCAGCTTGTTTTGATGATTCTCCTTTCTTGGTAGTGCAGATTCCCTTCTTGGTAGAGTCTTTTCCTTTGTAACCAAGTCCTCCTTCTTTGTAGGGTCATCTTGTGTTTAGTTGCTCATTCAACATATTTGATGCTTCATAACTCTTCTTTAGTGTTTCCTTGGATTTATTCTTTGTTTCAAGTTCATTGCTCAACCTTGATACTTCAAGTTTCAATGCTTTATTCTCATCATCTTTCAGATTTGCTTCATGATGTGCATAACCTAGTTGATCTGTCATATTTTGTTGAATCTTAGTCAACCTTATGATTTCATCATCCTTATCAGATTCTAAAGCTTCAAGTTGTTGTTTCTCTCTTTCTAGATCTCTTACTTTGTCCTCGGTTGTCCTCAATGCATCAAGATTTTTAGTCATTTGTGTGCTGAAATGTTCATGTTCTCTTTTCATTGCTTTTAGTTGATCAACCAGTGCTTTGTTCTTTTCTTTCAATTATCCAATCATTTCTTCAGTCTCTTCAGACATACTATTCTCAGATGATGTCTCAATTTGTTCCATTAACTCTTGAGAGTCCTACAAATCATCAGATAATCTTCTTCTCACTTTTAGAGATTTTTACATTTGCCTTTGCATGTCTGCAATCACTTGATTAGCATGATCCAGCTCTTCTTGCAGATACACAATCCTCCAAGATTGTTTGTAGCCTTCCATTGATAAGATCTTTCTCTTGAGGTAGTTAAACCCTTTTCCAAGATTGAAGCTCTGATAACAATTGTTAGGCCCATTATGGAAAGCTAATGTACTGAGAGGGGAGGGGTGAATCAATACTTCAAATCCTTTTATCAACAATATCTTTACTGTTCTGCATAAACCAAAAACTGCTGTAACATAACATAAAGCTAAAACAAATAAGTAATAATCATACATGATTCACTCCATAACACATGTATTTTGGTTACGCAGAAACTCTTGGTTAGAGAGAAAAAATGTGGTGGGGATGGCATCCACAACTTCACTACTGCAATAATAAAGAGTGCTTGGTTAGAGCTACATATTTAGCTATTTCTAATCGCTTACCCTATTAGGAGTAAAAAGATCTATTAGATCTACCTTGCTAAAGGATTTTACAACACTTTATATAAATGTTGCACCTGGTTAGAGGATTTACAATTTATAGACTTGATTAGAGTCTTTTACCCTGTTAAAGATTTCTATTACAACTTCAAGGTATTACAATAAGATTTTACAAATATCTGCAACTTTACATCTAAAATGCTGTAGCAGATTCTATGTGCTCAAAATAAGATTACCTTGCCTATAGCATACCTCGGTAACTCATAAAGTAACTTGGTAAACCCTTCTATTTACTCTATTCTTTGATTGTTCTCTGATAACCTTCTCGATGACCTCTGTGTCTCTGTAACAGTCATAATACTCTGTGATTTCTCATGTATCACATCAATCTTGCTTCATACACATATGCACACACATTTCTCTCATTCACATATATCTAACCCTAAATTCATGCTGTATAAATAGATTTCTTATGTCAGTGATTTGATTCATTGCTTTGATCTTACAAACATGATTTATGGAATAAATAACCATGCAAAATATTTCATTGGTTAGATGACCTCAAAATTATACAAAATCTATATGTGCAATTTCTAATGTGATAACGGTTCTATGTGCCTCGATCTTGTGACATGTTTTCATATGTGTGTCAAGGTTCAATGAATCTGGTAACATGTTTCACTTAGTTTATATCAACTCAGTGTAATATCTTTACTGCTCGGTAGACATGAAATAACACTCGGTAGACAGCTCGGTGTATATTGGACTCTTTGACTGTTTTCCTTCTGTAACCGACTAGACTATTCATACTGACTAAATATTTTGGTAGTGGTAACCAACTAGAGTATATAGAATGACTTTGTATATAAAACTAATGGCAATTTGATAAGTAGTAACAATTTCCTTCAGTAACCGACTTGACAGGCTTCCTGTATACACTGACTTGATAGGCTTCCTATATACACCGACTTGACAAGTTTCCTGTAAAGTACTTTGGATAGAATTTCAAATTGACTAATTGCATCTTAACTATGCAGATTTTGAATTTTGTACATAACTGAATAGGAATTGTTATGATTTAACCTTTAGAGAATGTAGTCCCTTTATACCTTTTTTGACTAACTTGGAATAGGTGCACCTAACTCGGTAGGTAAGGTGCTTTCTTCATCTGACATGATTTCCTTCTTTTTCCAAATCATCTTGAATTTTTCTTTTATCTCTTCAGTGTCTCTTCTAGGTTGATCTCTGCAATCTCCAGCTAAATGTCCAACTCTATGACAATGAAAACATGCCATACCAAGATTTTTCCATGATTTTTGGTTATTCATTCCAAACCTTATAAAATAGTTAGCACTAATATGTCCATATCTTCCACAACATTTGCACCATATCCTTGTATTGTAATCCCATGGTACTACTGCATATTGTCGGTAATGATTTGTGTGAGTTCGGTAACCTCTAGTGTTTGCTTGGTGTGGATACTGCATGTAGTTATTTTGCTTAGACCAGCACTTCTCGGTATTATGTCCATATCTATTGTAGTTTCTACAAAACCCTTTGAATTTTGCCTTCTGATAGTTGTTAACAAATTTTTTCCTACATTGGTTAGATGTGTGACCATATTTATTGCAATTGTAACAATATCCATTGGACTTAGTGATATTCGGTTTCTTACCTTTTCTAATCTGGCATATGTTGGTAGTACGACCTTGATTTCCATAGTAGTAGAAAATAGGATTCTTCCTTTTGATGTTATTCCTATTTCCAACTTGCTTTGATGATTCTCCTCTCCCGGTAGTATGAATTGCTTTCTTGGTTGATTCTTTTCCTTTGTAACTGAGTCCTACATCTTTGTTGGGTCTTCTTGTATTCAGTTGCTCATCCAACATCTTTGATGCTTCATAACTCTTCTTCAATGTTTCTTTGGATTTCTTCTCTGTTTCAAGTTCACCAGTCAACCTTGATACTTCAATTTTCAATGCTTGATTTCCATCATTCTTTAGAATTGCTTCATGATGTGCATAACCTAGTTGATCGGTCATATTTTTTTGAATACTAGTTAGCCTTATGATTTCATCATTCTTTCCAGATACTAAGACTTCAAGTTGTTGTTTCTCTCTTTGTAGATCTCTTTCTTTATCCTCAACTATTCTTAATGCATCTAGATTTTCAGTCATCTGTGTACTGAAATGTTATCCTGCAAGTCATCAGATAATCTTCTTCTTACTTTTAGAGATTTTTGCATTTGCCTTTTCATGTCTACAATCAATTTATTTGCATGATCCAACTCTTCTTGCAGATATACAATCTTCCAAGATTGTTTATAGCCTTCCATTGATAAGATCTTTCTCTTTAGATAGTTAAACCCTTTTTCAAGATTCAAGCTTTGATACCAATTGTTAGGCCCAATATGGAAAGCTAATGTACTGAGAGGGGAGGGGTGAATCAGTACTCCAAAACCTTTCTTCAATAACAACCTTACTGTTATGCATAAACATAATAGTGCAGTAACATAAAATAAAGCTAAAACAAATAAGTAACAATCATACATGATTCACTCCATAACACATATATTTTGGTTACACAGAATCTCTTGGTTAGAGAGAAAAACTGCGGTGGGGATGACACCCACAACTTAACTACTACAATAATAAAGATTGCTCGGTTAGAGCTACATTTAGCTATTTATGATAGCTTACCCTGTTAGGAGTAACAAGATCTATTAGATCTACCTTGCTAAAGGATTTTACAACATTAATCTGAATGCTGCACCTGGTTAGAGGATTTACAATTTATAGACTTGGCTAGAGTCTTTTACCCTATTAAGGGTTTCTCTTTCAACTTCACAATATTACAATAAAATCATTACAAATATCTACAACTTTACG
The DNA here is from genome assembly GCF_030272615.1 of Cryptomeria japonica. Taxonomy (NCBI): domain Eukaryota; kingdom Viridiplantae; phylum Streptophyta; class Pinopsida; order Cupressales; family Cupressaceae; genus Cryptomeria; species Cryptomeria japonica. The sequence goes on from NC_081411.1 coordinate 839,080,140, forward strand.
TCTGAAATGTTATAGCAGATTCTATGTGCTCAGAATAAGATTACCTTGCTTATAGCATACCTCGGTAACCCATATTGTAACTCAGTGAACCCTTCTGTTTACTTTGTTCTTCGACTGTTCTCTGATAACCTTCTTGGTGACCTCTCTGTGTCTCTGTAACAGTCTTCCTTCATACATATATGCACACACCTTGTTCTTAATCCATGCTGTATAAATAGATTTCTTAAAATGGTGATCTAATTCATTGATTTGATCTTACAAATAAGATTCCTCTAATAAATAACTAAACAAAATATTTCATTGGTTAGATTGACCTTGTAATCATACACAATCTTCTAGTGCAATTTCCAATGTAATAATGGTTAGATGTGCCTTGATCTTGTAACACATTTTCATGTGCATGGCCAGGTTCAATGTATCTGGTAACACATTTCACTCGGTGAATATCAACTTGGTGTGTTAACTTTACTACTCGGTAGCTATAAAAAGATACTCGGTAAACAGCTCAGTGAATACTACATTCTATGACTGCTTTCTTCTGTAACCGACTAGACTGTTCATACCGACTGCATGATTTGGTAATGCTAACCAACTAGAATATATAGTATGAATTTGAATATAAAAACTAATGGGAATTTGATAAGTAGTAACAATAGCATATTCATCATTAAAGCATTCTTGCAAACATAGTAAAAATTCATTACAAATATCAAAGTAAAATCTCTCGTATGATGGTCCATCCAACATAATAACTATTTTACAAATATCTATATCTGAACAGTCGATATTTGAAAACCATTCTAATTCACTTCTATTTTCCATTATAATAACTAGTGGTTCTTGATCAACATTGTGTACATTCAGATCACTGTATGATGAAGAAACATTGTCGTTCACCTTTTCACCAAAATTATCCTCATGTATAATAAAACATTCCAATTCTGGTTTCAAAATGTCATGTGGAGTAACAAAGCAATAGTCTTCTTCATCTATTTCATAGCCTCGGTCAATATCATTGAACTCCACACTCTCATATTCAGTGTCAGGATTTGTAACATCATAAAGAAAATTACATTCACATTCGCTAATCACAAATGTTTCTAGATCAATTTTAGAGAAACCCTCAAAATCATTAGGACAATAAGTTTTGGCATAACCTATTTGATGCAGAAGGTTTGGTGTTGTACACAACTTGATTTATTTTCTCCCTTCAAAGGGTCTTCATTTGACACCATCCAATGGTGTATTGTCTTCAGCCTTCCTAAGTCTTGGTATCCTTCCCAAGGATCTCTCTCAAAAAGACAACTCACAAGTGACAAGGAGTCTTCTACTCCTACTAACTCAACCCCTTCAACCAAGAACACTTAACAATCCCAAACCCTTAAAAAATAGGATCTTTTGCTCAAATACTGAAGTATGAAATTTGTGGATGAAACATCATGTGAGACAAGGAATTTGCACAAACTTGGAACTCTTGATCAGGTTTTGCAAGACCCCCAATGTCCTTTACCCTTAGAGACCTAGTAAGGTCTACAAGTAATTAGGCTTCCTATTTGGGTTTTCTCAAAATCACTTCCAAAATTCCTTAACAAACCTAACATAAATTATATATTTGGATATCTTTTTGGATTCCCTTAGAGACTTCACACTTTGGCATCTGGGTTTTGTGTTTAAGGGGTCTTTCCACACTACCCCTAATTAGCCCTCTCTAGTCGGTATTGGAGATTTGGCACTATAAGTCTTCACCAATCACATTGGAAGGAGGTTTTGGCACTTATCAGAGGTCTTCACATGTGAAAGGGTCCCTCCCATGCCAAGTTTACTCACCCTTCAATCCACTATCCAAGGGTTTCATCCACTTTTTCTGTTGCACAAGCTTTCCACATAAGAGATGTCAAGCCTAGGGCATAATCTTAAAAATAACAAATGACACTTCTTGCCTCCCAAACTAATTGGAACACTTAATATACAAGCCAATTCAACATTCCCTAAGGTTTTAGTCCATTCCCATGGAGGAATGTTGAATCGTGACCATTTTTGCATGAAAACCCTGGTTTTAAGGGTTTCTCAGACCAACGATAAAGAAAATCGTCTAACTTTCAAAACAAAGAGTTTCAATGCCTCACACCAATGCCAAATGAAATATGATTCAAAGAATAAACTTGTATTTATCTTAATTAATTCCAATCATTCGTACAAATTCCTACAAAGTGCAGAAAACTCAAGGAAAATGGAGTAAAATATAGTTTCAGATTGATTTGGAAACAAGAATTTCATCACCAACTTCTCCTAACTTGTTGGCATCATTCCTCAGGTTTATATCATGCCAAGGAACTCCTCCAACCACCCCCCAATGTGTACATTCAACCAACTAACCATTGGGCAACCAAGAATGCAAAAACTTGACAAAGTTGCTCATGACAACATTGCAACTTTTGACCGTTATGACAATTTAGCTTTTTCCTTCACACCAAAAGGCCAAGAATTAACACACAACATTTCTAAGACTCCCAAACACCAAAAATTAAAATAAAATTCCCATATAAGGCTTTGGACCAAGTTTACACATCTTGGAGCCTTATGGCTTATTACATTGTCTTAGGACCACCATGGACATCACCATGGATCAACATGGAACAACACACATCCTACCACAAAATATCACCATGGATCAACACACATCGTAATGATGCAAACTTGTATCGTAGTGCCCTTGCACCATACTACCCGGGACATGGAAACTCAAGTCCCTTGAGTTTCTATCTAGGTGACTGTGGTTCCATGCTTTGTGATATCACCTTTAGACATCCATATAGATTCAGATTCAGGAAGCCCCTTTCATTTGACTAGGTAGTCCTTGTACACTCCTTTTTTGGTTTATTTGATCACCTTGGAGTCAAGAATTCACTCCAATTCCATTATCTTGCTAGGTGTAAGATCCTTCACCCCATCTAAATCCTGTTCCACAAGAGATGAATCATGTGTTGCATCAGTCAAAGACCCCTTGAAAGCTATTAGATCACACACATTGAAGATGGGAGATACTCCCAAGTCTGGTGGAAGTTGAACTTCATATGCATTGTTGCCAAATTTGTGAACCACTCAGAGAGGACCTATTTTCTTCATGAGCAGTTTCAAGGGTTTGCCCTTGGGTAGTCTCTCTTTCCTTAGGTAGGCCATCACCAAATCCCCTACTTTGAACCGAAAATCTCTCCTCTTAACATCTGATCTGAGTTTGTACTTTTAAACACTTTGTTGAAGTCAAACTTTAACTTCATCATGAATCTCCTTCATAGTGATGGCAAAGTCTTCTCCTTGGGAACTCCTTTTGTCCATGCCTCCAAAATCTTTGAGTTCAAGTATCCCTCTAGGAGGTAAGTCATACACAACCTCAAATGGACTCCTCCCCATACTCCTATTAACTAAATCATTGTATGCATATTCATCTTGTCCATGCTGCTTGGTAAGACATCTAAGGAGATTGCCAAGAGATCTATTAACCACCTCAATTTTGCCATCAGTATGAGGGTGGTATGCTAAATAAAATGTTAGATTGGTACCCAAATTCTTCTAGAGAGTCCTCCAAAAATGACCCACAAAATTGGAGTCTCTATCAGTGACAATATTGAGAGGCAAACCATGTATCCTGACAACCTCTTTGAAGAACAAAACTGCAATATGAGATGCATCATTTGTGCATTTACATGGCACAAAATGAGCCATCTTACCGAACCTATCAATAATTACAAAGACACTATCAAACCCCCTAGGAGTTTTGGGCAACCCAAGTACAAAATCTATACTAAGGATTTCCCAAGGCGTAGTACAAATTAGTAAAGGCTGATATAATCCAGAATTAGTTGAAACACCTTTGTCCCTTTGACAAATAGAAAAATGCTCAACAAATCTTCTTACTTTTGCTTGCATCTTAGACCAAAATTAAAACCTTGATACCTATTCCAAGGTCTTATCCAAACCAAAATGACCTCCAAGGTTGCCATTGTGCTTCTCCCTAATGATATTCTTCCTCTTAGAACATTGAGGATGCATAGTTGATGCCCCTTGAAGAGAAATCCATACCGCAACATGAAATTAGGAAACTCAACAAGAAAAGAGTCAACAAACTTAGGACATACATCATATGCATCTTTAAAATCTTTATCTTCATTGTACATGGTTTTAAGAGAATCAACACCAATAATTTGCAACTGAATTTCTTGGATAGTGAGGGTTCTTCTGCTCAAAGCATTTGAAACCTTGTTAGACACACCCTTCTTATGTTTGATGGTGAAGGTGTAAGGTTGGAGTTGTTCAACCCACTTGATGTGCCTTTGATTCAACTTCTCCTATCCATTAAGAAAACTCAATGCATGGTTATCAATATAAACAATGAACTTCTTTGGAAGAAGGTAATAGCACCAATTTTTGAGTTCTTGGACCATTGCATAGAGCTCCAAATCATAGGTTGAATACATTTTCTTAGCCTCATTCAACTTCTCTGAAAAAGAATGCCACTAGATGTCCTTCATGACTAAGGACTGCACCTATTTCCTACTTGCTTGCATCACATTCAACTGTAAAGAGTTGATCAAAGTTAGGGAGTCTCAATGTGGGAAGTTCTACAACCTTCCTCTTCAAAATATCAAATCTTTGGGATGCCTTCTCTATGCATTCAAAATTGCATTTGATTCCTCCTTTTATAGTGTCAAGAATAGGAGCACAAACATGACTAAACCATTTGATGAAATTTCTATAAAAAGAATCCAATCCATGAAAGCTCCTAACATCACCTACTGTCCTAGGTGTAGAACAATTGACAATAGATTCAACCTTTGAAGGGTCCATTTTCAAACATTAACTAGAAAGCACAAAGCCTAGATACACCAATTTAGTTTTTCATGAATTCACACTTCTCTAGATTGATTACCAATTTCTCCTCATGAAGCTTACTCAAAACTTGATCCAAATGCTTCAAATGTTCTTCCTTGGACCTACTAAACACCAAGATGCCATCAAGATAAACAATAACAAATTTTCCAATGAATTCAACCAATACCTCATTCATGAGGCGCATAAAGGCATTTGGTGCATTTGTGAGCCCAAATGGAATCACCATCCACTCATACAAGCTCTAATTAGATTTAAAGGTTGTTTTGCACTCATCACCGGGTCTGATTTTGATATGATGATAGCTTGATTTTAGATCAATCTTTGAAAAATAGCATGATCCTCCAAGATAGTTCATTAAGTCTTCAATCCTAGGCATAGGAAACCTGTACATAATTGTGATCTTGTTGATGGCCCTGGAATTGGTGCACATCCTCCATGTTCCATATTTTTTTGGTGCCAACATAGTAGGTACAACACATGGACCAAACTCCTCCTAATCAACACCTTATCTAGAAGTTCTTGCACTTGTCTTGCTATCTCTTCATTTTGACTAGGAATCATCTTGAAGGCAACTTTGTTAGGCAAGGTTACACTAGGGATTAGAGAAATTTTATGACTGATATCTCTTATTGGAGGTAATTTATTAGGCATATCTTTGGCCACAAATCCCTTATATCTATTCATCATGACTTGTACTTCACTAGGAATCTCCTTCTTTTCACCATTTCTTGGTTTAGGTTCATCCCTTGGGTGCAAAACTAAAGCATAACCTTGGGTCTGTTAGGTCCTGGAGACATCTAAGAGGGGGGGGGGGGGGGGGTGAATCAGTTGTCCAATAAATTCAACCAAAATTAACTTAACCAAAACATAATGCTTAATACTGGTAAACCAAACTTTATGCCGGTAGATAGTCTTAACAGTTAATTGCAATACCAGTAAAGATTAATGCATGAAACAAAAAGATAATAACATCCACAACACATAACACAAATTTTTGTACGTGGAAACCCTGTAAGGGGAAAAACCATGGTGGGAAGCCTTACCCACAATCAAATGGTACTGCTGCAGATAGTATGTGTGTACAATATGTATTCTGCACATGCAGAAAGGCCAGCTACCTAGAGCTCACTGCTTAATCACAAAATGAGAGTCACACTGACTACAATTGGATGGTTAAATAAAATGATAATTTACTACAAAAAATAGCATCTTCATATGTTGGATTCAGTATTGGTTTAGTTCTGATTGCCTTCACAAAATCCTTCCTTCAACCTTCAAATGATGTCTACATGTATAGCTCTGCTTATTTTTGCATATACCTTATTGCAATCCTTTTCGTATCTCCTCCATGATCTCACAAATGAGATCTTACATTTATAACATAACCTAAGACCACCTGAATAGGTCGTTTCACTAAAAGATATTATAATAAAATCAATTAGAAGTAAATCAATATCTGATGCATGATGTTGGCTCAATGAATTTACAATAATAATAAATCATCTCCATAACATGTCGTGCTGATCTGGAATAGATATGCCTGATGGTGCTTATCCTGGACCTATTTGCCAGTAATAGCAAATATGCAAACCCGAATAAATAGTTAACCAAATTATCAAAACCAAGTGATCGAATAATTTTTTTGACATAACCAAGTAGTTTCCAAGTCATTCCAAGTGCCGGTGAATAATATAATCTGTCAGTGAACCAAATATCAGTGACTTTGCATAAGTCTCTGACTTTCTAGTGAACATAACCAAAGATCTCCAAGTGCTGATAAGTGTTGACAAGCGATGACAAGTGTTGACATCAATGACAAAACCATATCAACATATAAAAAATGTCAACAGGGTCCCCTCTTGCTTGAGGATCTCTAAAAACTCCTTATCACTAAGCAACATGACATCTGGACTAACAATCTTCTCTTCACCTTGATCGCGCAAAGGAGCCATCTTAAATTGTCTACCATTCTTAGTAATGATGTACACAATCTGATAGACTTATAAAGCACTGAGAGAGGGGGTGGGTGAATCAATGATAATAAAAACAATACCACTTGAAACACAAACTGGTAGAGATACTTAACAAGTGTAGTTAATACTAAGCATGCAATCCAAAATGATATTAAAGCATCCACAACAAGTAAAATATCCACCATAACACAAGTGTTTATATGTGGAAAACCCAAATGGGAAAAACCACGGTGAGATGGGACTCACAAGTTAACTATCTGCAGTAATAGGTAACTAACCGGTTAAGGTCTACAAAAGTGCTCTACTAGGAGTGAATCCTCTTAAAGATCCAAAAGCTCTATTAGGAGCTATACCCTATTAAAGGTAGTACCTTGTTAGGAGTAACTGTTAGTAAGATGAGAGGGGGGGTGAATCATAAAAACTCAATAATCATTGTATACATCAGATTCAACCTCGGTAGCCTTTACTGATATGCAACTATGATTGTAAATCATTCAAACTTATAAACATATACACTTAAAACATCATAATACATTTAACACCACATTTAACGTGGAAACCCAAATAGGGAAAAACCACTGTGGGATTTCAGACCCACTAAGAAATATACCCTTCTAGAGTATGCTCGGTTAAAACCCAATCCTATTATAGATTCCATAAACACATTGCTATATGTGACCTGGTTAAGGGATTTCCCTCAAATTTGTTAGAATCTTGCACTTTGTTAGAAGTGACCTTGTCAAAGGATTTCAAACACTCATTCAAAATGTTACCTTGCTAGAGGATTTACAAATAAGACTGTTAGGTCCACTCGGTTAAGAGATTTCTTGTCACTTACAAAATAAACAACAGTATAAGATATATCTGCAATTTCACATTTGAAATGCTAAAGCAGACTCTATGTGCTCAAAATAATCTTGTCATAAGAGTTATCTGGCTCCTTGCTGGGCTTCTCAATCTGATCTTTAATCAGATATTCAATCTTCTATGCTCCGTGATCACTGTTGTAGTATCACTGTTATTCTATTTGCCCGCATCTATTATTCATCAACAATTTCTAATTTATAAACAATTCCTAACCACTTAATCTCCTTGATCACATTTGCCATGATCAATCTTAGCCATCAAATCTTCAAACTTGACTAGGTTCATTGTATCCTTCGATCTGAAAATGTTTTATCTTGCCTTGGAACTTGTATTCCTTCCTTGGAACTTGTGCTAGGTTATGACCGATGAATCTGCACTGTAGATCTAACTCCTATATTTTCATTGTCATAGATCTTCAACAAACTTCTTGCATGACATACCAATAATCTATACATCTCCAGCTCATTGGAATCCTTCATTTAATAATGCTTGTGTCCATCCAATGCATTCTGTTATTACTCGGTTGTTACTTAGTAAATATTGAACCTTTACTTGGTAGATATTCAGCCTTCTTTAACCAATATCGATAACCTTAGGGTTTATCGACTAGCTTCTTTGCTTGGTAACATAGAATAGTATCAAACCTATATTCATCTATTGAATGAAATCTTTTCTCCTTCATGTTTAGTCTTCGAATACTCATTATATAGGATATCAAAATAATCAAAACAACAAAATCTCATCATTGTCTTACTTGGTAATAGTTGCCCATTGAACAAATTATTACTCCCCTTTATTTTCATTCTTTCTATGTCACTTACCGACATTTTAATACTTATCAAAATATACTCATTAAGATATGCCAACATCATACTGAATCAGAAAATCAATTGCTTGACATCAATGACAAAATATTATTATTAGACAGTAATCATCCTTTCTCAGTTATATCCATAATCTTCAACAACCTTCTCCATATCCTCATACCAACAAACTTATTGAAATGCCAACAATCTCCCTTTGTGAAATGCTAACAATCTCCCCCTTTGGCATTGATGGAAAAACCAAATTTTAATGGCAATACCAACTTGATTTTATTTCAATTGATTCGGATTTGGATTGCTGATAATCTTCTCTTGTTATCCTTGAATTCTCCCCCAGTCATTAGTCTTCTCCCATCTTCACCTATTAATATTCACTAATTAGTCTTCTCCCCCTTTGACAACAATGCCAAAAAGTAAAACTAAGTCATGATTTCTTCTGTTGTGAAGTAATTTGCTTGCTGAAAATTCAATTGTATCATCTCAATCTTGGTCAGAGAAAATTGTCTTTAATCATTATTGCCTGCACAACTTTAGGTAACCTCCTAAAGTGTGTAAATCAGCATCAACTCATAAATAGTTAATTTGTAAATTCATAGAATTGATGCTTTCACCGAACTCTATCAGTGAGTGCTAGATAGGGGTAGGACCCCTAACTTACTTCTGAGATACTCATAAGTGTCCTTTGGCAGTGGCTTTGTGAAAATGTCTGCTATTTGTTCCTTTGAACTAATATATTCCAGCGCAACTTTCTTCTCTTGAACTTCTTCTCTGAGATAATGATACTTTATGGAGATGTGCTTTGTCTTAGAATGCATTATCGGATTCTTTGAAATGTTAATGGCATTAGTATTATCACAGAATATAGTTACTGGCTTGGTAACTTTCTCATTCATTCCTTCCAATAGTTGTTGGATCCATGCAATATTGGTACAATTCAATACTGCAATGACATATTCAGCTTCAGCTGTTGACTGTGAAATGCATCATTGTTTCTTGCTAAGCCAACTTACTAGTCTGTCTCCCAGAAAGAAAGCTCCACCGCTTGTGCTTTTCCTATCATCAATATTTCCTGCCCAATCAGCATCAGTGTAGACTTTTAAGTCAAAATCATTCCTCTATTTATACACTAAACCATAATTTTTAGTGCCTCTTAAGTATCTGAAAAATTCTCTTGATTGTTGTCATATGGGTTTCTTTGGGATCTCCAAAAAATCTTGCAACTATACCTACTGCATGTGCTATATCTGACCTGTTGTGAACCACATATTGCAACTTTCCAATCATAGATCGGTAAAGTGTCTCATCAACAGATGTGGATTCATCACTCTTTGATAGTTTACAATTGGTAGTCATAGGAGTACTTACAGGTTTAGAATCCTCCATTCCAAATTTCTTCAAGATTTCCTTTATATACTTAGATTGAGTAGTGAAAATCTCATTTTTCATTTGCAGTATCTATAAACCTATGAAATACTTTATTTCACCAATTAATGACATTTCAAATTCTTTGCATATTTCATTTCCACAAAAAATAATACCATCAACAAATATGGCTGAAAGCAGTATTCCATTGTCTTCATCATTCTTCATATATATGTTGTTGTTTTCACTTGTCCTTATAAATCCAATCTTGATTAAGTAAGAGTGCAATCTTTCATACCATGCTCTAGGTGCTTGCTTTAGACCATATAATGCTTTGTTCAACTTACATACCTGATCTTTATTCTTGTCTTTAATAAATCCTTCAGGTTGTTCAATATAAACTTCTTCTTCTAGTATACCATTTAAAAATGTAGATTTAACATCTATTTGATATACCTTGAAATTTTTGTAAGTAGCATATGCCAACAATGTTCTCACTCCTTCAAGTCTTGCCACAAGTGCAAAAGTCTCACCATAATTTATTCCTTCTTCTTGAGCATAACCTTTGCAAACTAGTCTTGCTTTATTCCGAATGACCTCTCCTTTTTCATTTAGCTTGTTTTTGAAAATCCACTTTGTACTGATCACATTTTTCTCTTTTGGTCTTGGGACCAGTGTCCATGTTTCATTCTTCTTGATTTGTTCAATCTCTTCTGTCATAGCATTTACCCAATCTTCATTACTAAATGCCGCTTTTACTATTCTCGATTCAAATTCAGATATCAGACATGTGTTTTGTCTTAGTTTGTTCCTTGTCATCACTAGATCATCCTTATCTCCTATAATTTGACTTGATGTATGATTTATTCTAACATACTTGGCTAATATAGGCTCGATAGTATCTGTATGATCTTCATCACTCGATAACTGGGTATTTTCTTCATTTTCTTCATCAACTTTCTTGGTAGGACTTCCTGGTTGAACATAAACAAACTCTTCATAATCTTCTGGTTCTTTGGAATTTCCTTCATCATTTCTTTCTGCAAATTCATCAATTTTCACATTTGCACTTTCCACTATTTTGTTAGATGATTTGATCAAACATATAAATGCTTTACTTCTAGAAGAATAACCAAGAAATGTTCCTTCCTCGCTTTTTTGATCAAACTTTCCATTTCTATCATCTTTGTGAACATAACATCTGCTTCTAAATATTTTAAAGTAACTTACATTAGGTTTCTTGTCATACCAGATTTCATACGGTGTCTTCAAAGTTCCTTTCTTCAGTTGTACTCGGTTCAGGGTGTAAACTGCAGTGCTTATCGCTTCTCTCCAAAATGTTTGAGGTACCCTCTTTTCTATCATCAGGGTTTTGGCACAATCTACAATTGATCTGTTTCTTCTTTCAGCTATCCCATTTTGCTGAGGTGTTCTCAATGCAGATACTTGTCTCTTTATACCATGATCATTGCAAAAGAGGTTAAATTCATTAGAAATGAATTCTCCTCCTATGTTAGATCTTAGACATTTCAACTGTCTTCCTGTTTCTTTTTCAACTCTAGCCTTGTACCATTTGAACATTTGAAAGGTCTGATTTCTCTTAAAAACATAACTGACATCATCCTTGAGTAATCATCCACAAATAATATAAAGTATTTATCACCGAAATAACTTTGAACTTTCACAGGACCACAGAGATCAGTGTGCACAAGATCTAAAATTCCTTTAGAAGTGTAGGACTTACTTGTAAAGCTTGACTTTGTCATCTTACCCATCTGGCATCCTTGATATATTGCATTCTCAGGTTTTTCCAAGCTCGGTAGACCTCTTACTCGGTGCTTCTTACTTATTTTGATCAGGTTATCAAAATGTACATGACAAAACCTTTTGTGCCATAATTAGGTATCTTCTATTTTAGCATATAGACAATTGTTCTGAGTTGAGTCAAGATGTAATGTATTACCTTTTGTTTGTGTCCCGGTAGCAGCCAACTTTCCATGTTTTTCATGAAATTTGACACTTACTTTCTAAAATTCTATTCGGTATCCTATATTGTTTAGCTGTGCTACACTCAACAAATTGTATTTCAAACCTTCAACCCAATATACATCATCACATTTAGCATTGTCAAGAAGTGTGATAGAACCTTTACCTTTCACCAGACATGGTGCATCATTACTAAATCTTATATAACCTCCATCATAGTCTTCTAATTTAACAAACCTGTGTTTATCACCTCTCATGTCATGTGAGCATTCACTATCTATGATCCAAGAATCATTTTTATTTATGTGAGATATCAAGGATTTTTCCTCATACCTTTATTCATCTGATCCATCTTTGATAGCCACATATACAACTTCCTATGTCTCTGTCCCATCAGATTTGTCATTGTTGGATTCCTCATCAGCTACTAGGCATGTCTTTCTATCTCTCCTTTTGAAGTCTCGGTGTCCTCTATATTGGTTGTCTTTCTATCTGTCATCTCGGTATTCTCTCTTTTCACTAGATTCTTTGTCAGGACAGTTAGAAGCCATATGTCCTATTCTATCATGGTTAAAACATTTTAAAGGTAACTTTCCTTTATACTTACCTTTGCCTCTTGGTAACCTTCTGGCCAATAATGCTTCAAACTCTTCTTGCTTTCTGATTTCCTCATATAGTTTGTGTACCTCTTCCACGTGTTTGCAAAATCTCTCACTTGCTCCACTATGATTTCCTTCAATATACTTATACATTCTATCATTGTAATCATTAGATTCACCAAGATGAAAAGAACTGAATGCAGATTCAACTTTATTTACTAAAGACCCATTGTTATGAAAATTACTTAACTCAAATGCATGTAGCTTACCAATAGTAGCATATAAAGAGACTGGCATGTTTGGTACAGACCTTAATTCATTGATTGCAGAGACTCGAATGGCATAAGTAGGTAGAAGTGTTCTAAGCAACTTACTTGTTACATCCTTTTCTTCAATAGTTCCTCTTGCTCCTTTGATTTGATTGACAGTTTCCTTTAACCTTGTACTGTATTGGGTTATGTTCTCACCTTCATTCATTCTCATGGATTCAAGTTGACCTCTTAGACTGTCTACTTTTTCTTTCTGAACATGTTCATCACCACCATAAATAGATATAAGCTTGTTCACATTGCTTTGGCATCAATGTAGCCTTCTAGATCATTGAACTCTGAGTTGGCAAATGCTGATGTTATTTCAATCATTGCTTGAATATGTTCTTGCTTTTCCTTTACCTCTTCCATTGTCATCGGGTAGGTGCTAGGTGCATAGTAATCATTCTCTAGATAGTATGTTTCATATTCTCCAATTCCTGATAAGTGCAACTTCATCCTTTTCTGCCATGTGGAGAAACTAGACTTGTTCAACTTTGGTGCATCCCTTTTATACATCTTTGGATCTTGCCTCAAGTACCTTTAAACTTTTCTTCCAGAGTCCAAATTTCTGATACCAATTGTTATTAAGATGAGAGGGGGGGGGGGGGGGGTGAATCATAAAAACTCAATAATCATTGTATACATCAGATTCAACCTCGATAGCCTTTACTGATATGCAACTATGACTGTAAATCATTCAAACTTATAAATAGATACACTTAAAATATCATAACACATTGAACACCAGATTTAACGTGGAAACCCAAATAGGGAAAACCCACTATTGGATTTCAGACCCACTAAGAAATATACCCTTCTAGAGTATGCTCAGTTAAAAGTCAATCCTGTTACAGATTACATACACACATTGCTAGATGTGACCCGGTTAAGGGATTTCCCTCAGATTTGTTAGAATATAACACTTTGTTAGAAGTGACCTTGTCAAAGGATTTCAAACACTCATTCAGAATGTTACTTTGCTAGAGGATTTACAAATAAGACTGTTAGGTCCACTCGGTTAAGAGATTTCCTGTTACTTACAAAATAAATAACAGTATAAGATATATTTGCAACTTCACATTTGAAATGCTAAAGAAGACTCTATGTGCTCAAAATAATCTTATCATAAGACTTATCTTTCTGCTTGCAGGGCTTCTCAATCTGATCTTTAATCAGATATTCAATCTTCTATGCTCGGTGATCACTGTTGTAGTATCACTGTTATTCTATTTGCCTGCATCTATTATTCATCAACAATTTCTAATTTATAAACAATTCCTAACCACTTAATCTCCTTGATCACATTTCCCATGATCAATCTTAGCCATCAAATCTTCAAACTTGACTAGGTTCATTGTATCCTTCGATCTGGAAACATTTTATCTCACCTTGGAACTTGTATTCCTTCCTTGGAACTTGTGCTAAGTTATGACTGATGAATCTGCGTTGTAGATCTAACTCCTATATTTTCATTGTCGTAGATCTTCAACAAACTTCTTGCATGACATACCAATCATCTATACATCTCTAGCTCATTGGAATCCTTTATTTAATAATGCTTTTATCCATCCAATGCATTATGTTATTACTCGATTGTTACTCGGTAAATACCAAACCTTTGCTCGATAAATATTCTGCCTTCTTGAATCGATATCGATAACCTTAGGGTTTACCAGCTAGCTTCTTTTCTCGATAACATATAACAGTATCAAACCTATATTCATCTATTGAATGAAATCTTTTCTCCTTCATGTTCAGTCTTCGAATACTCATTATATAGGATATCAAAATAATCAAAACAACAAAATCTCATCATTGTCTTACTTGGTAATAGTTTCCCATTGAATAACTTATTACTCCCCTTCATTTTCATTCTTTCTATGTCACTTATCGACATTTTTATACTTATCAAAATTTACTCATTAAGATATGGCAACATCATACTGAATAAAAAAATCAATTGCTTGACATTAATGACAAAATTATATTATTAAGATAGTAGTCATCCTTTCTCAATTATATCCATAATCTTGAACAACCTTCTCAATATCCTCATACCAACAAACTTTCTGGAATGCCAACAATCTCCCTTTGTGAAATGCTAATAGTAACATCGGTAGAGGATTTCAAAATCCAAACTAATGGATCACCTTGTTAGAGGATCTACGCATTGAAGCTTGTTAGAGCTTACCGAGTTAGGGGATTGATTAGAAAATAATAGGTGGTGTGATCTAGAAGTAGAACATCTTGCTTGAATAGATCCTCTTCTTCTCACTCAAAACTACATCACCAACATATTCCACAATGACTTCAACAACTCAACACTTCTAGTTTGGCATACATCAAAATATTTCATCATAATGTCATTATATAGACATTAGATTTCATGTCGGCTCAGGAATCATATCACAATTTCCTAGGTGCAGTGTATTTGGACAATCTAACATAACTCATCACAAATTGCCGCCAAATCTGTTGGCTAGGGATAACTCATCATGACCGGTGATAGATCATCACACAATCAATGAATAAAGGTTGGAACACTGATAACTCATCACGACCAGTGATAACTCGTCAACATATAAACTGATTGTCCTTCATTTGCTTTTTGATGGTCTTTGTTGAATCTCCAAGTTGGTGTCATCTCATTCCTACATATACCGATTGTCTACATATACTGGATGTTGGTATTATGGATGACTTCATCATGTGTTGCATTGGTTTATTGTTGAACTGGCACATTGTGGTCCCAACATGGTTAGTGGCTTAAGCACAGTCACCGACATATGTTCACCGATAGTGATGATGACTTGTTATCATCTAGAGATCATTTGGTTATGTCAAAGACATGGATTAGATGTTTGGATTTGGTGTTTTTCTTATTGGTCTAATCGAGTTCACATATTTGCCTTTACCGACAGATTCGTCTAGGTTATGGACCAGTACAAGATATTATGTTCTAGATCAACACGACACATTTTGGAAATGGTTTATTGATTGGATAATGTGTAAATGTATTGAGGCTGACATAATGTATCACATCAAGACTTACTTGTAATTGATTGAAATGTAATATCTTTAGTGAGCCGACCTTAAAATTTGGTCTTAGGTTTTGTATAAATAATTGTAAGATCTTATTGAAGATCATCATTATGTGTGTGTGCTAATATTGAAGAGAAAAAATAAGTAGATCCTTGTGTGAATCACGCAGACATTATCTGAAGGTTGAAGGAAGGCTATGAAGGTGTTTGGCACTCATTGTCAAAGCTTAAACCAGTATTGAATCCATCATTGCAGATGCTATTCTGAAGCACTACATTGTTTATTGGATTTAACCATCCAATTGTAGTCAGTGTGACTCCTACTTTGTGATTGAGCAGTGAGATCTGTTGGTATTTTGGTATGGTTTTGTC
Organism: Cryptomeria japonica; assembly: GCF_030272615.1. Taxonomy (NCBI): domain Eukaryota; kingdom Viridiplantae; phylum Streptophyta; class Pinopsida; order Cupressales; family Cupressaceae; genus Cryptomeria; species Cryptomeria japonica. The sequence goes on from NC_081411.1 coordinate 839,096,365, forward strand.
ATTGATATCAACACCTACCAAAAATATAGCACTTTGGTGATCCAGCAACATTCACTGGCAATAAAGTGACTTTTGTACAGTCACCGGTATATGGTACACTGATAGGATGTAATGATCACCGGCACTTGAAATGGCGTGGAAAACACTTGGTAATGTCGAAAACATCATTTTTGACATCTTTTTTTGGAGAATTGGCTATTGGTATATTCACATTTGCATATTTTCTATTACTGGCAAATAGGTCGAGGGTATACATTGGCAGGTTTATCTTTTCCAGATCAGCATGACACACTTTGGAGATGATAAATAATTGTTTTAAATGCATTAAGCCAACATGTTAAATGTGAAAAAGGATTGTGTGAAGGTATATGCAAGAATAAATAGAGCTATACATGCAGACATCATTTGAAGATTGAAGGAGGGTTTTTGTGAAGACAATCAGAACTACACCGGTACTGAATCCAGCATATGAAGATGCTATTTTGTGTAGTACATTCTTATTGGATTTAACCATCCAACTGTAGTCAGTGTGACTCCCTTTTGTGATTGACCAGTGAGCTCTAGGCGCTTGGCCTTTCTGCATGTGCAGACCCCATTTATGTACACTTACTATCTGCAGTAGTATCATCTGATTGTGGGTAAGGTTTCCCACAATGGTTTTTTCCCTTACAGGGTTTCCATGTACAAATATTGGTCTTATGTGTTGTGGATGACTTTGTCTTTATGTTTCATGCACTAATCCTTACTAGTATAGCAATTAACTGTTAAATCTGTCTACCAGCATATTCAACTAGTTTACCGGTATTAAGCATTAAGTTGGTTAAGTTGTTTTTGGTTTGAATTTATTAGAAAACTAATTCACCCCCCCTCTTAGTTGTCACCAGGACCTAACAATTGGTATCAGAGCCTAGTCCTCTTTTGTAGAAGTTTAACATCTTGAGGAGATCCAATGTCTACTAACTATTTCAGAAAGGACAATCCTAAACTTGATGGAACTAATTATGGCATATGGAAGATTAGAATGGAGACACATCTAAATTGCATTGGAAAGGACATCTGGGATGTTACAAAGAATGGTTATACTACTCCTACTCCTGGTTAGCCTAATCCACCCAACTTGAGAAAAGATGAAGAAAATGATTGCAAAGCAAGAGAAGCACTTTTGAGCACATTATCAGATCAACAAATCATGGGACTATCAGATAGGTCTACTGCTAAAGCTATATGGGATCATTTGGAAACACTGAATGAAGGAGATTCCACAGTCAAAATTGCAAAACTTGAAATCTTTCGGGTCAGGTATGAACATCTGAAAATGGAAGAAGATGAAAGGATTTCTGCTTTTATGGAAAGAGTAAATGAGATTATTTTAGGTATTAAATATTGTGGAGGAACCTTAAGTGAGGATGAAATTATTTCAAAAGTTTTAAGAGGATTGCCATCGGCATATAAAATGAAAGTCACTACTATAAATGAATTAAGAACAATGCCTAATACATCAGTAACTAGGGATACATTGATTGGGAAACTTTCAGCTTTTGAAATTGAAGAATTTGGTCCTGTTGCTACTATAAAGATAGATTTGGCATTTAAAGCATCAACATCATCTGCTCCATCATTTGACAATTTTGATTGGAAATCCTTTTATGCAAGAGAACTTGAAGAAAGCAGGAAAGAGAATGAAGAACTTGAAGAACTTGAAGCACTATTTGTAAGGAAAATGCCTAAAGGTCCAGTTGGAAGTAAGTATGAAGGTAAAGTGCCCTTTAAATGTTTTAACTGCAATAAAATTGGTCATATGGCTTTAAGATGCCCTGATAGACATGCTAGACTAAGAGAAGAAGCTAGAAGGACATACAAGCCTAAACCTGAATATCAGAGATACATATTTAAGAAGAATAAAGAAAAATCTTGTTACATTGCTGATGAAGGTGTGACTGATGATTCTGATGAGGATCCGACAGACAATGGATGGGTTTTTGTTGCTATAATAGAAGATCAACTGGCACCTACTGCTCAACTGGTAGAATAGGTCTTGGCAGCTAAAGTTGAAGTAAAGGATGAATGGATCATTGATTCAGGATGCTCACATCATATGATAGGAGACAAAGGTAAATTCTTGAACTTTCAAGAATACAATGGAGGCTTAGTGAGATTTGGAGATGACAAAGCTTGTTTGATCAAAGGTAAGGGTACAATATCTCTTGATGGTAAGCATAACATTGAAAATGTTTACTATGTTGAAGGATTAAAGCATAATCTTTTGAGTGTTGGTCAATTAGTTGAGAAAGGATTTCAGTTACAATTCAAAAATGGAAAATGCAAAATCATGAATAGAATTGGTTTGGAAATTGCAACCAGTAACCAAACTAGAGGTAACATCTTTCATCTAAATAACAATGAAAAGAAATGCTTGATTGCTCATATTCATGAAAGTTGGCTATGGCATAAGAGACTTTGTCATGTAAACTTTGATTGCATGATAAAGATTAGTACTATTAAGGTAGTTAGAGATTAATACATTCTATGAAGTAAATGGAATCAGAAGACAACTATCAACACCCCGGACACCACGACAGAATGGAGTTGTTGAAAGGAAAAACATAACTATCTTGGATGCATTAAGAAGTATGTTATCAGAAGCAAACCTACCACATGTATATTGCAGAGAGGTAGTTAGTACAACAGTCTATACATTCATCAAAGTTCACATCAAAGGTGAAACCGGTAAGACCCCTCATGAACTATGGTTTTCTATTACCCCTAAACTTAAGTATTTTAGAATATTTGGAAGTAAATGTTATATCAAAAGAGATGAGTATATTGGCAAATTTGATCCTAGAAGTGATGAAGGAATATTTCTTGGTTATTCATCTAAAAGCAAGGCATATAGATGTTATAACAAAAGATTGTAGAAAATTGTTGAAAGTACAAATGTAAAGATTGATGAACAATTTAGAGGAACTTCAAGGTATATAGACTCTGAATTGGCAACAATTTTTTTGACAAATGAACCTACACTGAATCCACTAATACAAAATGAAGATCCAGTTACCTCGATATCATCTGAGGATTCCACAGTAACTAAGGGACAATAGCAAACAAAGACACCTCGGTATGTAAGACTGAATCATTCTGAAGATCAGATAATTGGAAACAAGTTTAAAGGAGTTATGACAAGAAGAAGATTGGCAAATGAAGAGGTATGTCTTATTTCTCAAATTGAACCATCATCTGTTAATGAGGCATGTGAAGATAAACACTAGATTAAAGCTATGGAAAAAGAATTAGAACAAATTGAGTAGAATAACACTTGGACATTAGTTCCCTAACCTAAAGATAAAAATGTAATTGGAACCAAATGGGTATTCAGAAACAAACTTAATGAAGATGGTAAGGTTATCAGAAATAAAGCAAGACTAGTGTGTAAGGGATATTCTCAGAAAGAAAGAATTGATTATAATGAAACCTTTGCACCGGTAGCTAGAATAGAGGCAGTCAGATTATTCTTGGATTTTGCAGCACACAAGAACTACAAATTTTATCAAATGGATATTAAATGTGCATTTTTGAATGGAGATCTTGAAGAGGAAGTCTACATTGAACAACCTGATGGATTTTCTTTGACAGATGACAATGATATGGTTTGCAGGTTAAGAAAATCTTTGTATGGATTGAAGCAAGCTCCAAGAGCTTCGTATGCAAGATTGGATAAGTATCTTTTGAAGATTGGTTTTTCTAAAGGAAATGCAGACAACAATTTATAGTATAAAGTGACTAATGATGACATCTTTGTTATAGAAGTATTTGTTGATGATATAATCTTTGGAGGAGAAGATGGATTCTGTAAAGAATTTTCTATCAAAATGTAGCAAGAATTTGAAATGTCTATGATTGGAGAAATAAAATTCATTTTAGGATTGCAGATTTCACAGACTGATAAAGGTATATTCTTGAGTCAATCCAAGTACTTAAAAGAGTTAATAAAGAAATTTGGGATGGAGAACTCTAAAGCGGTAAGCACGCCTATGACTACAAATGACAAACTATCACTAAGGGATGAATCTACACTTGTTAATCCAACTAGATACAAATTTATGATAGGAGGTTTACTGTATTTAACACAAACTAGACCTGATATTATGAATGCAATATATATTGTTTCAAGATTTCAAAGTAATCCTAGAGAAAATCATGAATAAGTAGTAAAAAGGATATTTTGGTATGTACAAGGCACTATAAATCTTGGATTATGGTATCCTAGAGATAAAAACTTTGAAGTATGTGCATACACAGATGCAAATTGGGAAGGAGGTGTGGATGATAAGAAAAGCACCACCGACGGAGCATTCTTTCTTGGAAACATACTAGTTTCTTGGTTGAGTAAGAAACAAAGTTGTACATCTTTATCAACAACAGAATCAGAATATGTTGCAGCAGCAACTAACTATACATAGGTACTATGGCTTAAGCAAATGTTAAAAGATATAAAGGTAAAATGCAAGGAACCTATTACTATCTATTGTGATAAAACTCCAGCAATTGATATATCTAAGAATCCGGTATTACATTCTAAAACCAAACATGTTTCTATCAAACTAAATTTTCTAAGGGAAAATGTAGAAGCAAAGGAAATAAAACTGGTTTATGTTAATACTAAAGAGCAGATTGTAGATATCTTTACTAAATCTCTACCTAAGGAGACTTTGATTATGGGTAAGGTTTCCCACCGTGGTTTTTCCCCTTAGAGGGTTTCCATGTACAAATATTGGTGTTATGTGTTGTGGATGACTTTGTCTTTATGTTTCATGCACTAATTCTTACCAGTATAGCAATTAACTGTTAAATCTATCTATTGGCATATTAAACTAGTTTACCAGTATTAAACATTAAGTTGGTTAAGTTGTTTTTGGTTTGAATTTATTAGACAATTGACTCACCCCCCCTCTCAGTTGTCATCAGGACATAACAAGATCTAGGTGGTTGACCTTTCTGCATGTGCAGACCCCATTTGTATACACTTACTATCTATAGTAGTATCATCTAGTTGTGGGTAAGTTTTCCCACCATGGTTTTTCCCCTTACGGGGTTTTCATGTCAAATTCTATGTGTCATGTGTTGTGGATGTTGTTTCTCTTTCTATTTCATGCATTAAGCTATACCGACACTACTATAACTATTAATTTGTTTTACTAGCGTTAAGTTTTTTTTACTAGCACTAAGTTTGAAGTTGGATTAATTGGTTTTGGGTTGTAATTTATTGACAATTGGTTGACAACTGATTCACCCCCCCCTCTTAGTTGTCCTTCTCAGTTCCTAACATTTGGTATTTGAGCAAGGTTCTCTTTTTGCAGAAGCCTAACAACTTGAGGAGATCCTATGGAAGCAAATATTTTCAAAAAGGATAGTCCTAAACTTCATGGAACTAACTATGGTATATGGAAAATCATAATGGAAACACATCTAAACTACATTGGAAGAGATATATGGGATGTTACTAAGAATGTTTATGTTGGTCCTACTCCAAATCAACCTCATCCATTGACATTGGCTAAGGACTTGGAGAATGACTACAAAGCAAGAGAAGCACTTCTGAGCGTATTATCAGATCAACAAATCATGGGATTATCGGACAAATCTTTTGCTAAATCTATTTGGGATAAACTGGAAACATTGAATGAAGGAGATAACACTGTCAAGATTGCAAAACTAGAATATTACCGGGTCAAGTATGAAAATTTAAAAATGGAAGAAGATGAAAGAATTTTTGCATTTATGGAAAGTGTTAATGAAATTATTTTAGGAATACAATGTTGTGGAGGATCTTTAAGTCAAGATGATATTGTTTCTAAATTTTTAAGAGCTTTGCCACCGGCTTACAAAATGAAAGTGACTACTATTAATGAATTGAGAACAATTCCTAATACATTAGTTTCTAGAGATAATTTGGTTGGAAAACTTTCTGCATTTAACCTTGAAGAGTTTGGTCCCATTGCTATAGTCAAAACTGATATTGCTTTCAAAGCATCATCATAACATCATCATCATCATCATCTGACAAAACTGATTGGAAAGAACTTTATGCAAAAGAACTTGAAGATATGAGAGGAGAAAATGAAGAACTTGAAGAACTTGAAGCACTTGAAGCAAGGAAGATGCGTAAAGGTCGAATAGGAAGTAAGTATGAAGGTAAAACACCTTTCAAATGTTTTAATCGCAATAAAGTTGGTCATATGGCTTCTAGGTGTCCTGATAGGCATGGAAGACTAAGGGAGGAAGAAAAAAAAACATATAAGCCTAACCCTAAATATCAGAGATACAGATTTAAGAAAAATGGAGATAAGTCATGTTGCTATGCAGATGAAGGTGTTACAAATGATTTAGATGAAGATCCAACATATAGTGAATGGGATTTTGTTTCAATAAAAGAAGATCAACCAACACCTATTATCAAACTGGTAGAGCAAGCACTAGGAGGAAAAAATGAAGAAAAGGATGAATGGATCATTGATAGTGGATGCTTGCATCATATGACTGGTGATAAAAGAAAATTCTTATTTTTACAAAAAATTCATGGAGGTCTAGTAAGATTTGGAGATGACAAAGCTTGTTTAATCAAAGGAAGAGGCACTATATCTTTGGATGGTAAGCACAATATTGACAATGTCTATTATGTAGAAGGTTTGAAGCATAATATTTTGAGTGTTGGTCAGTTAGTAGAAAAAGGATTTCAGTTATAATTCAAGAATGGAAAATGCAAAATCATGAACAGAACTGGATTGGAGATTGCAACCAGTAATCAGACTAAAGGTAATATCTTTCACTTGAATACCAGTAATAAGACATGTTTGATTGCACACATTGATGAAAGTTGGTTATGGCATAAAAGACTCTGTCATGTGAATTTTGATTGCATTGTAAAGATTAGTTCAACTAAGGTAGTAAGGGATTTGCCTAAGATTGTGAAACCTCATAATCTAGTATGTAAGGAATGTCAAATGGGAAAGAAAGTTAGAACAACATTTAAGAGCATTTCTCAAAAGTCCAATAATATTGTTTATTTTATTCATACTAATTTATGTGCTCCAACAAGAACAAGAAGTCTACAGGGAGATAGATACTTTATGCTAATAATTGATGATTATTCTAGAATGTGTTGGGTTACTTTTCTCAGGGAGAAATCATAAACTTTTGGAAGATTCAAGATATACAAGACAATGGTAGAGAATGAAATCGGCAAGAAAATCAAATGTTTAAGATCAAATCAAGGAGGAGAATTTACATCTAGGGAATTCTATTCATTCTGTGAGGAGAATGGAATCAAAAGACAACTATCAGCACCCAGGACACCCTAGCAAAATGGAGTTATGGAAAGGAAGAACAAAACTATTCTAGATATAGCAAGTACCATGATGATGGAAGAAAATCTACCTCATGTGTACTGGAGAGAAGCAGTGAATACAACGGTTTATACTTTCAATAGAGTTCACACCAAAAGTGAATCTGGTAAGTGATAAATAATTATGAATAGTAAATACTCAATAGATACTGAAAGGGGGGGGGGTGAATTAGTATAGCCAAAAATCTCCTTAAGCCACTTTGACTCCAAAGATTGAACTAACTAGTAATTAGTATCACTGATCTAAAACAAGGTAGTACTGGTAAAACATAGAATGACTGTGAAAGACATAAACTGGTTAACACTTAGTTCTTCACCACACCTAATATCTCCTTTCCACTTCACCCATATGCATAAATAGGTAATACATTAGAAATATAAAGAACACTGGTTTAGCATGCATTACCACTTAATAGAAAAAACTAATCATCACATCAAAAGGCATTACACATGACACACTAATTTTTCACATGGAAACCCAACTAGGAAAAGCCACGGTGGGGATAAATACCTACAAGTTGTTCTTTAAACTCTTCTGAAGTCCACTCTGTTAGGAGCCTAATCTGGTTAAGGACTTTACAATAGGTTTTGCTAGGAACCGATCCTGCTAGGGATCACCTGGTTAAGGGATGGCTAAATACCTAGTTAAAGGTTAGAAGCCTATTAAAGGTTACCTCACAAGAGGGCTTGAAGAACTCATTGAATTGAGTCACCCTGTTAAAGGATTTACACAAAGCCTATTAAAGCTACCTGTTTAAGGGTTTTTCCAACTACTGAAATGGTTAGAAGTCAATAGGTAATACATTGATTTGATAACAACACTCAATGCCAAGGCAAATCCACTTTAGCTCCTTTGCTTCTGCAATCACACTCTGCAGGTATCAACACACCTCTCTAGTCTGGCAAGAATCAAGTATCTCTTGACTTGGATACACACATAACATTTTCCAACAACCTCACAATGCAAATCATCGTTGACCTTATAGGAAATAGATAGGTTGGTAGCATAAACACTAAACCCTAAACATTTAGGTTATCAATACAATCGATCCAATCTTGACCATTCAAACACTTTGCATAGTGTAAAACAATCTTGAACATATCTCAAGACATTCTCCATCATTCATTCTTGCTGCTTCTGGAAGCTAATAACCCATCACGTGCTCTCCATTGTTTACAGAGACTACGTACATTCCCGAGGTAGATAGGATCAATCTCCATGCAAGATCCTCAAGGAAATCCTTCATCCGCACAAGGCTAACGTGGCAACACGATCTTATCTTCATTTCAATGCTAACCCATCACAAGATGTCATCGATCGAATCACACAGACTTGAAATGCATCAACCAGAAACCCTGAAGCTGAGACTACCGACTGGTAGTCATACCAAATGAAACCCCGATATAAAAATTTCCATATACCAATTCACATTCCAACATACTGGTTCACTTTGAACAAACATACTACTTCACTTTTTCACATATACCAGTGCACATCATCATACCGGTTCCCTTGTCAGTTTGCTTACTTTAATATACCAGTTCATACTTCAACATATTGACATCAATGACAACATACAATATCATCATGTCATCAAACTCTGCACATATTCCAACAGTAAGACCCCTTATGAACTATAGTTTAGTCATACTCCTACTCTTAAGTACTTCAGAATATTTGGAAGCAAATGTTATATTAGGAGAGATGAGTATATTGGAAAATTTGATCCTAGAAGTGATGAAGGAATATTTCCTGGTCAGACAACTAGAAACAAGGCATATAGATGTTATAATAAAAGACTACAAAAAATCATTGAGAGTACTAATGTGAGGATAGATGAACATTTTAGAGGAGATTCAAGATCTGTAGAACCGATAGTAGAAATGATGAACTAACATAGATCATACCGGTACAGAGTGAAGATCCAGTCACACTGGCATCATCAGAAAACTCAATTATGACTGAAGAACAACAACCTGTAATTGGAAATCTGAATAAACCTAGTTATGTAAGATTGAATCATTCAAAGAATCAGATAATTGGAAATAAAAATCAAGGTGTTATGACTAGAGGAAGATTGGAAAATGAAGAGGTGTGTTTAATTTCTCAAGTTGAACCAACATCAATTGTTGAAGCATGTCAAGATGAACATTGGATAAAAGCAATGGAACATGAATTAGAACAAATTGAAAAGAATAATACTTGGACATTAGTTCCCCGATCTAAAGACAAAAATGTAATTAGAACTAAATGGGTATATAGAAATAAACTTAATGAGGATGGTGCAGTAATAAAAAACAAAGCAAGATTATTTTGTAAAGGTTATTCACAGAAAGAAGGAATTGATTATAATGAAACCTTTGCACTAATAGCCAGAATTAAGGCAGTTAGACTATTTCTTGCATTTGCAGCTCACAAGAACTGTAAAGTTTACTAGATGGATGTAAAATGTGCATTTTTTAATGGAGATATTGAGGAGGAAGTTTACATTGAACAACTTGATGGATTTTGTTTGACATATGATAGGTTAGCTTTATATGGATTGAAACAAGCTCCCAGAGCTTGGTATACTAGATTGGATAAATATCTTTTGAAGCTTGGTTACACAAAAGGTAATGCTGATAGTAATTTGTATTACAAAGTTACCAATGATGACATTTTGGTTATTGAAGTATTTGTGGATGATATCATTTTTGGAGGTGAAGAAGAGTTATGTAAAGACTTTGCTAATAAGATGCAGGAAGAATTTAAAATGTCTATGATTGGAGAGATAAAAAAATTTCTAGGTTTGTAGATTTTACAAATAGATAAAGGTATATTCATATGTAAAACAAAATACTTGAAGGAACTCTTGAAGAAATTTGGTATGGAAAACTCCAAACTGGTAAGCACTCCTATGTAGTAAATTGACATTAAAGGATGATTCAACTCCTATTAATCTGATAAGGTACAAATCTATGATTGGAGGATTATTGTGTTGACAGAAACCAGACCTGATATAATGAATGCAGTGTGTATTGTATCAAGATTTCAAATTAATCCTAAAGAAAATCATGAATCAACAGTAAAAACAATTTTTTGGTACCTACAAGGCACAACAAATCTTGGTCTATGGTATCATAAGGATGAAAATTTTGAGTTATGTGCATATACATATGCAAATTAGATAGAAGATGTAGATGACAAACAAAGTACCACTGGCGGTGCATTCTTTCTTGGTAGAAGGTTAATATCATGGATAAGCAAGAAGCAGACTTGTACATCATTATCTACAGTAGAATTAGAATATGTTGTAGCAGCAACTAATTGTACTCGGGTATTATGGATCAAACAAATTTTGAAGGATATAAAGGTAAAATGCAAAGAACCAATAATTATTTATTGTGATAATTCAACAACAATTGATATATCAAAGAATCCGCTATTTCACTCTAAGACAAAGCATGTTTCTATTAAGTAAAATTGTCTAAAAGAGAATGTTGAAGAAAATGAAGTGAGATTGGTTTATGTGAACACTAAAGAGTAAATTGTAGATATCTTTACAAAGCCCTTTCATAAGGAAATATTTGAATATCTTAGAGAGCAGCTTGGGGTATTGTCCCCACTGGCAGAAACTTGAATAATTAAGATTGGCATCAAACTGGCAGGGACTAATAGAAAAATCTTTTTCCAGCATTGATGAAGGAGAGCTAATGCTCAAGGGGAGTAGTCAGCTATATGTTATGTTTTGATTCTTAACTGCTTTGACATTTGATGTCAAAGGGGGAGAGATATCTATGGAAAAACTTTGTACTTTGGGGAGAGATGTATTTTTGGTTTTGATTTCTTGTATTGATCTATTTTGGGAGATTGTTGGTTTACTGGTATTTGGCATTCTATTTTTGGCATTCTGTTTTTCCATCTAGTGTTGCCATCAATGCCAAAGTGGCAGATTTTTGGTATTATGGATGACTTCATCATGTGTTGCATTGGTTTTGTCATTGATGTCAACACATATCTTTCTGGAGGTCTACATTGTTGATTTGGCACTCTAGTTATATTGGTTTATTGTTGAACCGACACATTGTGGTCCTGACATGGTTAGTGGCTTATCTTAAGGGTTTCAAGAAGATCCAAAGCAAATATGAACTAACAATTATATGCAGATTTAAATACAAAAGATAAAGAAATAAAACAGGACACAGATAACACAAAGATTTAACGTGGTTCACCCAGAATGGGTTACGTCCACCATACACAGCCGTCCAATCTTTCTTATTATCTAGCAAAAATAGTACATCAACCTTACATTGCCTTAAGCATCCCAACCGCTTATAACATGCATTTTTAGGGCAACAAACAAAGTCGGCCTTTTTTAGGGTTTTATTACAATGTCGATTTTCATCAACAATGTAGATACGTGCTGAGTGTACAGCACTTTGCAGATCAGTCGCCACATTTCAACAATCTCCCACTTGGAGACTGATCAGGCTCCACACCGAACAATCTCCCACTTGGAGACTGATACTACACAACACCACTGTACATGCAACATCCGCTAGATAAAACACTAGGACTTGACTGGTATAAATTCCATAATTATTAATCAAGAAGACCAATAGAAACTGATGAAAAAATCAGCTTCTCCTGTGGAACTACCTTTGTTAACATATCGACAGGATTCTCACTTGTGTGAATCTTCTCAAGTCGTAACTAACCCTCCTCCAAAATAGTCCGGATGAAGTGGTACCTAAGTTGAATGTGCTTTGTCCTTGAATGAAAAGCAGAGTTATTCGCAAGATGATTGGCACTCTAGCTATCAATATACAATGGGCTATCCTCTTGTGTCTGACCCAATTCCTTTAGAAAACATTGCAACCAAATCATCTCTTTGTTGGCTTCTGTAGCAGCAACATACTCAGCTTCAGTGGTTGAAAGTGCAACAACCTTTTGCAGCCTAGAAATCCAACTGACTGCAGTTCCCCCTATAGTAAAAACATACCCTGTAGTACTCCTCCGTGAATCAATATCACCTGCCAGATCAGAGTCAACAAATCCACTTAGAGCAGCATTAGATCCTTTGAAACATAATGCCTTCGTAGTAGTTCCTTTCAAATATCGAAGAATCCATTTCATAGCATTCCAATGTTCCATACCTGGATTACTCATAAACCTGCTCACAACTCCCACTGCATGTGCAATATCTGGCCTTGTGCATACCATTGCATACATCAGACTGCCAACAACTGATGAATACAGGATGTTAGACATTTTATTAACCTCTTCCTGTGCCTTTGGACACATCTCCTTAGTCAATTTGAAATGACTAGCCAAAGGTGTACTAACTGCTTTTGCATCCTGCATGTTAAATCTTTTCAACACCTTCTTTATATACTCACTTTGGGACAAATTTAAGGTTCTATTTTTCCTATCCCGTGTAATCCTCATACCAAGAATTTGCTTAGCTGCACCCAAATCCTTCATAGCAAATGACCTGGCTAATTTGTGTTTAAGATCATTTATATGTTGCATGTTAGACCCAGCAACAAGCATGTCATCAACATAAAGAAAGAAGATAATATAACTGCCATTATCAAATCTCTTAAAGTATACACAATGATTAGAATGACATCTATGATAACCGTGTTCAGCCATGAAACTATCAAATTTTAAATACCATTGTCGGGGTGCTTGCTTCAGGCCATACAGACTTTTCTTCAACCTGCACACCAAGTTCTCCTTACCTTTGACCTCGTATCCCTGTGGTTGCAACATGTAAATTTCCTCCTCCAAATCTCCATGGAGAAAAGTTGTTTTGACATCTAATTGTTCAAGATGTAAATCATCTGCAGCCACAAGACAAAGTACAGTTCTAATTGAAGTCATTTTTACAACTGGAGAAAATATTTCATCATAATCTATACCATTTTTCTGTGCAAAATCTTTTACCACAAGTCTGGCCTTATATCTTTTCTGACCTCCTTCCTCCTCCTTCAATCGATAAATCCATTTGTTAGGCAAGGCTCTTTTTTCTGCAGGTAAAGGAACTAAGTCCCAAGTCTTATTTTTCATCAAGGAGTCCATCTCCTCTTTCATGCCTAGCTGCCACTGTTGTTTAGTATCCACCTGCATTGCTTCTTCATATTCTTCTAGTTCACCAGAATCTGTTAATAAAATAGAATACAAAGAAGGAGAAAATCTTTCAGGGGGTCTACTTGTCCTCGTAGAACGTCTAACACTTGCAGGAGTTTTTGGGACAATCTGTTGTTGCTGAGCATCAGGTACCTATGGCATTTCATTTTCAGGAATCTCATCCAACACCACATATTCTTGTTTGTCCTGTTCATGCTTCTTTTCCTGCATCTGTTCTTTATACATAACCTTCTCATTGAATATAACATCTCTACTTCTAATTATTTTCTTATTTTCAAAATCCCATAACTGATAGCCATATTCATCTATCCCATATCCAATGAAGGTACATTTCTGAGATTTAGCATCAAGCTTGGTTCTGTTTTCTTTATCAACATGGACAAAATATTCGCAACCAAAAGTTTTTAGAAAAGAATAATTTACCTTTTTACCAGTCCATGCCTCCTCTGGAATACCACCATCCAAAGGGGTTGAAGGTCCTCTATTTATCAAATAGACAGCAGTATGTACAGCATCTGCCCAAAAATGTAAGGGCAATCCAGCATGCAATCTCATGCTCCTCGCACGTTCCATGATGGTCCTATTCATTCTCTCTGACACACCATTTTCCTGTGGAGTTCGTGGAACTGTCTTCTGCTTTCAAATCCCATTTAAGGAATAGTAATCTTCAAATGCTTTGCTGCAATAGTCACCTCCATTATCCGATCTGAGACACTTCAACTTTTTTCCTGTCTTATTCTCAACCAAAGCTTTCCATTTCTTAGAAGTTTCAAAAACATCTGATTTTTGTTTTAGGAAATATACCCATGTTTTTTTGGTTGAGTCATCAATAAAAATAACATAATAACAAGAGCCACCAAGAGATGATACCTGAGCCAGTCCCCATACATCTGAATGTACAAGCTCTAACTTCTCACTCTTCTTCTCTTTCCCAACCTTGAAAAATCTAACTCTTTTTTGTTTACCATAAACACAGTTTTCACAGAACTCTAAATCAATCTTCTTTAGTCCTAGCAATAGATTTTTGGATTGAAGGGTTTTCATCCCTTTCTCACTCATGTGCCCAAGCCTATGGTGCCACATTATCGAATCTGTTCTTGCAACATTTATTGTTGTTGTCCCTGCAGTAACTTTATCTATAGCAGCTAAGGTAGAGTAAGTGTTACCAGTACACAGATATAATGTGCCTACCTTCGCACCTTTAGCTACTACTAATGATCCTTTAGTGACCTTCCACATACTATCTGTGAAGGTAACTATGCAACCTTCACTACCTAGTTGCCCTGCAGAAATTAAATTTCTTCTTAAATTAGGAACATGTCTTACCTCCTGCAGAAACCAGTCATTACCATTCTGCAACTTGATCTTTATCTTTCCTTTTCCAACAATTTGACAGGGCTCATCATCACCCAAATATACCTGTCCAAAATCACCTTGAACATAATCTAGAAAATATTTTCTATGGGGTGTAGCATGAAATGAAGCCCCAGAATCTATTACCTAGGAATCATTAACATTATCCAAACATAAGATTAAAGCATCTTGTAAAGTATTACTTGCAATATTAGCTTCCTTACTATCATTTTCATTTTTGTCTCCTTCTTTTTTTTTTCGAGACCAACAGTCTTTCTTTAGATGACCAGGCTTTCCGTAGTACCAACAATCTTTCTTTCCTCTAGATTGAGAGCGTCCTTTCTTTGACTTCCCTCGTGACTTCTCATTCCCAGGGCCTTTTCCTCTTTCCTTTGATCTTCCTCTGTCTCCACATTCAAAACACTACCCGATGATGTTGGAGTCTCACCTGTGCTTTTCCTTCGCATTTCCTCGCTTAGGATAACACCAACAATATCATCAAATACCAAAGTATTTTTACCAGAGATAGAGTTACTTACAGCCATAACCAAGCTATTCCAACTTTCTGGCAAAGAACATAAAATCAAGAGAGCCCTAACCTCTTCTGCAAAGGTAATTTTTACCGAAGACAATTGACTGGTAATTGTATTAAATTCATTTAAGTGCTCCGCTACAGATCCTCCCTCACTCATTTTCAAATTAAACAATCGCTTCATAAGAAATACCTTATTCGAAGTTGAGGGTTTCTCATATAGCTTAGCCAATGTTGCCATCAAATCTACAGTCATTTTTTCTTCTGTTATATTGAATGCTACAGATGACACAAGGCACAATCGAATGGATCCTAGTGCCTTTCTATCTAAAATGTCCCACTCTTCATCTGATATTGTGGTCATTTTCTTTGCCTTTCCTTCCAATGGCCGCCACAAATCCTTTTGATACAGGTAATCCTCCATCTGCATTTTCCATAACTGATAATTCTTGCCATTAAACTTTTCGACCTTGAATTTGGAATCCTCCATTGCTCCCACTCAAATCTGAAAGTCCTGCCAATTTACAGAAAACCTCGCTCTGATACCAATTGTTAGGGGTTTCAAGTAGATCCGAAGCAAATATGAACTAACAATTATATGCAGATTTAAATACAAAAGATAAAGAAATAAAACAAGACACAGATAACACAAAGATTTAACGTGGTTCACCCAGAATGGGTTACGTCCACCATACACAGCCGTCCAATCTTTCTTACTATCCAGCAAAAATAGTACATCAACCTTACAATGCCTTAAGCATCCCAGCCGCTTATAACATGCATTTTTAGGGAAACAAACAAAGTCGACCTTTTCTAGGGTTTTATTACAATGTCGGTTTTTATCAACAAAAAACGGCAATTTTTTTTTTCCGTTTATGCACAGTACTTTGCTGATCAGTCGCCACATTTCAACAGCTTATGCATAGTCACCGACATATGTTCACTGGTAGGTTATATGTTTCACCGATAGTGATGATGACTTGTTATCATCTGGAGATCATTTGGTTATGTCAAATACATGGATTGGATGTTTAGATTTGGTGTTTTGCTTATTGGTCTAATCGAGTTCACATATTTGCCTTTACTGGCAGATAGGTCTAGGTTATGGACCGGTACAAGATATTATGTTCTAGATCAACACGACATGTTTTGGAAATGGTTTATTGTTAGGATAATGTGTAAATGTATTGAGGCCGACATAATGTATCGCATCAAGACTTACTTGTAATTGATTTAAATGTAATATCTTTAGTGAGACAACCTTAATATTTGGTCTTAGATTTAATATAAATAATTGTAAGATCTTATTGAAGATAATCATTATGAGTGTGTGCAAATATTGAAGAGTGAAAATAAGCAGATCCTTGTGCGAATCACGTAGACATTATCTAAAGGTTGAAGGAAGGTTATGAAGGTGTTTGGCACTTATGGTCAGAGCTTAAACTAGTACTGAAGCTAGCATTGCAGATGCTATTTTGAAGCAGTACATTGTTTATTGGATTCAACCATCCAATCATAGTTAGTGTGACTCCTATTTTGTGATTGAGTAGTGAACTCTAGGCGGTTGGCCTTTCTGCATGTGTGCAGACCCCATTTGTATACACTTACTATCTGCAGTAGTATCATCTGATTGTGGGTAAGGTTTCCCACTGTGGTTTTTCCTCTTATAGGGTTTCCACGTCAAAATCTTCATGTCATATGTTGGGGATGTTGTTTCTCTTTCTGTTTCATGTATTAATTTATACAGGCATTTCTATAACTGTTAATTTGTTTTACCGACACTAAGTTTCAAGTTGGATTAATTGGTTTTGAGTTATAATTTATTAAAAACTGGTTCACAACTAATTCATCCCCCCCCCTCTTACTTGTCCTTCCCGGTTCCTAACGAGACATCCTCTAAACCATCTTAATATAAAAAAATCAAATACCGGTTGTAATACAAAGACTTTTCAGAATAATACCTGTTTGTCTTAACTAAGATGACTAAGACAATGTGATCATATGTGTGTGTATACATGTGCCATCAATGACAACACATGAAGTCATCTATTACAATCATCATCAAGCCAACAGTCTCCCTCTTTGGCATTGATGGAAACACTTAGAAAATTTTACAACTAATCATGCTTACAAAAAGTGTACAAACATATTTATACTCCCCCTTAACAATACATACAAATTTTTTACAATGCATACATATTTCTAGTCCTTGTTTGACAACAATGCCAAATTGAAAAGTAAAATACACATATATATAGAAAAATTTGAATCAAAAGTTTACATATACAAAAATGTAAGTCTTTATCAAGGAGCGTTCACTGCAATTTTCAAGAAAATATCACTGAAAGTGATCTTCATTTGAGAAAAATCATTTTCCCATGTTTCCAATAAGGTTTCCGTGATCTCAATGGTTGTCATCACATGTGCAGCAAATTCTTCCATCACAGCCACTGTGCTCATCTCTAGAGTAGCCAAAACCACTTCTGCATCACTATATACTCATTGCAAGATGTCCACTTTGGGCCTCAACTAGTTCTTTAGTTCCTTCAAGGATCGAAGTCTCTTAGCCTGTTCACAATCATAGATAGCTAACTGATTTTTTAAATCATCAACTAATTTACCAAAAGCTAAGGTTGAATCCTGTAAAGGTATGTAGGCAGTACATATCTTTTCTAGTTCTTGTTCTGTCTCTTCTTGCCTCTTAATCAGAGAAGTATTAAAAAATGAAACATTAAATGTATAGGCTAGTATGCTTCCATAGCAGTTCTCAAAAGATCTTTATTCATGGATAAAGGAATCTTCCCTATATCAATATCTTTCATTATTTTCTCTCCTTTTTTCTTTCTGTAATTCTTCTCAGCTAAAGTTTGAGAAGCTTCTTCAAGGGACTTCAGTTCATCAGAAGAATCAACAACCAACTGGCCAAGCTTTCCAATAGGACTTGACAAGTTCCCAATGTCGGTCTCTGCTAGAAGACTAGACAGAATCTCAATGACAATTTGAATTATTTCTGCTTCCTTCCTCTACTCTTTTGATCTTTTCTTCTGAGCTCTAGATTGCATCACTATTGCAATCTCCATAAGTTTAGATGCACTCATATTTTCTACATCTATAGGCCCTTTGATGCCTATTGAGTCATCTTCATCATCAAATCGCAACTTAACTATTGCTTTTTCTTTTTCAGCAGGTATCTTCTCCTCAATTTTCTCTTTCTCTTCCTCCTTTTTCTATTCAGATTCTTTCACTTCAACCTCTTTCTCTTGTTCTTCCTTTGTTTTTTTCTCCCAAGTAACTGATGTAACTAGTGGCAATTGAGTTTCCACTTGATGATCTTTTTTCAGTGGAGGTGGAATATCCACACTAGGTTGAATGACCGGTTCATCAACTACTTTTGCTTGTGTAATAGTAATAATCAATTGTTGTAATGGTTGTGTAATAGGTTCAATGATATTACTAGATAGATCAATGGTGTCCTGAACATCATCAACAAAGATAATCCATAGAGTCATCCTTATGCTTAACAATATCTGGTGAAATAATTTCTTCTTCATCTAACTCTAGTTGTTCTCTAGTCTCTGTTTGATCAGTTTTATGAGACTTTGTATGCTTATGCATCCATTGAACATTTCTAGCTATCTAATGAGTTCCCACTTCAACAGATTGCACCTCTCCATTCATTAACATCAATCTTCTTGTCTTAAAATGAAAATGTCATTTGAATTTGTCAAGCAATGCTACTAATTCATCTTTAGACAATTCAGAAAAATACTAAATGAAAGTACTATCAATTATTTCTTGATTCTTTTCAACTGCCACTTTCCACTTATTTACAAGAATAGAATACAAAGAATTAGAAATATAATTTTTAAGATCCTGAGGTAATTGATTGTATTGACATCAGTAGTTGATTACCTGTTGAACAATTTGTTGCTTCTGATCTTCATCAAATGAATTAAAACATTCTTTCACATTATCAAATCTATTCATCCCTAATGTTTTTATAGTCCTCTCAAAATCAGTCATAGGTTTGTAAGATAAATCATTAATAGGAATACCCTATTGTGAGGTGTCTCCTACTGGTTTGGCTTTCTTACCAGTTGCTTTCATTTTCTTTGGCTCCTCTTCAATATTAGTATCATCAGATTCTACTTGAAGAATAAGTTGTCTGCCTCTCTTCTTCATTATAGTCTTCTTCTTTACATACACTTTTGGTGTTGGTTCCTTCTTGACTTGGACACTTCGGGTCACCCTTGTACTAGTTGGCACTGAAGGTGCTTGCTGAACCTTCTTCTTTTTTCCTTTAGCACTACTAGGTTGAGCATTGTCGGTTTGAGTCAGTGCAGTTTGCTCCTCGAATGTTCCTAGTATTTTCTTCTTTTTATCCACTAGAGATGGCAATAGATTATTATCATAACCAATTAACAAGTCATAATTGACTTCACAACTCATATCTTCCATTTAATCCTCCCTAGCTTTGATGGCTTCCATGAGACAAAAGTCTATGGTGACTATGAAACGAATGTCTTTTGTAAAGTTTTTCACCACATCTTTACGTAGCCTCACCCTCATACCCATCTTCTTTTGGAATTAATTGAAATATCTATTCATTGCAGTAGAGAATGTGTTTGTTACAACCTTAATGTTGTTCTTGATTTGAGTAGTTACCGGTATGTCCTTTGACCATTGAATGTCACCAATTCCCGATAGGAAATTCTGAAAGTAAAAGAATAGACCAGTCAATAATTGACCAAAATTGAACTTTTGACTGCTATCTTTCTTTATTGATTGTAAATTCAACATCAATTGACTCCTTATAGCCTTGCATAGGTCATAATTTGCATTCTCGATAATCATTCTATAAGTTGTATGCATAGCTGCAGATGACACACTATTCATTCTACTGGAATGCAATATCCTATAACCAATAACCATAGTCGCTAGTCTAACCATTGGGTCCTTAACAAAGGTGGTCTAAGTTAATGCAGTCCAAGTCTCTTTAAAAATCCTCCTCATCTTTGGAACTTCACCAGTTTGCCAAAAACTAGTCATAGCATGGATTGCTTCCTTAGTGATTGTGTGTGACCTTTCAAGATACATATTTTCACCATGCACCTGACTAATAATTATCCTAACATGTTCCTCTTCAAACTATTCAAGACAATACGTCACATTGTGAAAACCCTTTTCATAAACCCTAATGTACTCGGGTTTGATCTTGCCACTTTCATCACACAAGGATTTTAGTTGAGAATAAATTGATAATGATCCTAAATATTTGATTTTGTAGTCAATGTAACTAGATAAATCACCTTTTATAATAACACCATCAGGAACTTGAGACAAAGCATTAAATGACACTATTTTGTCTATTTCCATAGACTCCATAGGTTCAACAGTGATCATAAGTCTCTCTACATGCTTAAACGACAATGCCATTTAGGATAAACTCGATTTGAGAGAGATTAACAAAAGAATACTATAATTCCTCTATGCTAACAAGGTTTCCACTTGATCTCTTGAATGTACAGTAGTTCATCATTCACTAATCTTCAAATCAGCTTCAATATTTCAATTCATAGTACAAATCCTTCTACAACCAGCTAGCAATTCTCTATTCGCTCTGCAAATGCTCAAGAACTCTCTTTTGAATGCAATTAGGGTAAAAATAACATAGTAAAACTCACTTTAATAAACTTTACCCACTGCATTAATTGCTTGAACAATAGGGTAACAAACCCTAATATATCGCTTAACAATGTTGACATGTATAGAACCGGTTGACAGTCTTTTGAAAAACCAATAGACAAAGATATCAAGATTTCTCATAGAATAACTCAAAATGCAAAGTCTCTTACCACACATTCTTCAAGGGGTCTAAAAGTAGATTTATTGCTATGCTCCCCTTAGGGCTATTGAAAGGCTTAACTCACTGGTGTAGGATTCTCCACACTGGGTGAAGGATTAGGTTCTTCTACAGGTTTTTCCTCACTCTTGTTCTTCCAGATTTGGTTCATCTCCTCTCTGATTTCCTCAAAATTCACCTTTTGTTTGCCCTTCTGATCTACAAAATGGTTGACCAGTTTGTTCTTTCTGGTTCTATAGAATTTTTCCATGTGTCCCGGTTTGTGACAATGATAGCAAGCCATTCCAGATGATCTCCAAGGTCATGCATTACCTCTTATAGTTCTCCTTCCACATTTCATAGCCACATGACCATAATTGTTAAAACTGGTGCAAATCACATTAGTTATCTTTTCCATTTCAAATGGACTAAACCAGTTGACATAAGGTTTCTACTAGTTCATGCTTCCCCGGTTGTCATAGGTTCTCCTCCAGTCACCATTAGGTCTTGGATTCATGGGTGGTGTTGGATTGTTTGCTCCATATCTACATTCAACTGATCTATGTCCATACATGTTGCATGTAAAACAATGACCTTAAAATCTCCTAGATACATACCTAGCATTTTCATTATAGCCTGTATTCTCATTGGGTCTATTTCTACACACATTTGCAATATGTCCAGGTTTATGATAGACAAAGCAAATAGGTTTAAAAACTTTTCTACGGGTAGACTTGTTAGCCTTAGGAGCAAGTTTACCTTTGTGCATGTTTCTCTTTGTACTAGAAGATTCTCCTTTCTTAGATGTATTAAAACCTAATCCAGATGTATCACCTTTCATCCTCTGAGATTGGATCTAGTCATCCAGCATAGAAGAACTCTTATTGAACTTTTCCAGCTTTCCATTAGCTTCAGTGAGCTCTCTGGTAAGATCTTCATTGTGTTTTGTAAGAGTCTCTCTTAGAGATGTTGCCAATTCAAGATCTAGCTGCAAAGACTCCTTTTCCTCTTTTTCTTCATGCCAATGCTCATGCAAAGTTGCATTTTCTTGTTTGATCTTAGCAATCTCACGATCTCTTTCTTTGATTAGGTCTTTAACTTCCCTCCTTGCTTCAAGCTCTTCACTCATGTAGATAGTTAGGGCTTCTAACTCTCTTCTTAGATTTATCTTTTCACCATTCATTTTTTCAACTTCTTCAACCAATGCATCAATGTTAGCTTCATCTAAAGAACTATTATCAGATATCTCCAATAGTTGTCCAAATAACTCTCTCTTTTTGACTTGTGAATCTTTAAATCTAACCCTTAGGGTTTCAAGCTCTTCCCTGGTAGCTTCAAGCACTCTAGCCATCTCAAAGTAGCTCATATCCCCCATGGTGGCTTTAGGGTTACCTTCCAAGTGATTAAGCCTTAAGGAAATTAGGTTCTAATACCAATTGATAGACTTATAAAGTAGTGAGAGGGGGGGGTGAATCAGTGATAGCAAAACAAATACCACTTGAAACACAGACTGGTGGAGATACTTAACAAGTTTACTTAATACTAAGAATGCAATCCAAAATTATATTAAAGCATCCACAAGTAAAACATCCACCATAACACAAGTGTTTATACATGGAAAACCCAAATGGGAAAAACCACGGTGAGATGGGACTCACAAGTTAACTATCTGCAGTAATAGGTAATTGACCCGTTAAGGTCTACAAAAGTGCTCTACTAGGAGCGAATCCTGTTAAAGATCCCAAAGCTTTGTTAGAAGCTATACCCTGTTAAAGGTAGTACCCTATTAGGAGTAACCTCGGTAGAGGATTTCAAAATCCAAACTAATGGATCACCTTGTTCGAGGATTTGTGGATTGAAGCTTGTTATATCTTACCCAGTTAGGGGTTTTGACTATTGTAGTGATTAGAAAACAATAGGTGTTGTGATCTAGAAGTAGCACAACTTTCTTGAATAGATCCTCTTCTTCTCACTCAAAACTACATAACCAACATATTCCACAACGCCTTCAAAAACTCAACACTTCTATTTTCACATACATCAAAATAGTTCATCATAATGTCATTATATAGAGATTATGTTTCATGTCGGCTCAGGAATCATATCACAATTTCCTAGGTGCAATGTATCTAGACAATCTAAGATAACTCATCACAAATTTCTGCCAAATTTATCGATTAGGGATTAGTCATCACAACTAGTGATAACTCATCACACAATCAATGAATACTGTTTGGAACACTAATACCAGTTAAGAGTTAACCACATGTTCCACATATAAACCGATTGTCCTTCATTTGCTTCTTGATGGTCTCCACTGAATCTCCAAGCTGGTGTCAAGTCATTCCTGTATATACCAGTTGTCTACATATACCGGTTAGACACCTTCTAAACCATCATAAAGTAAACATCCAATACCGGTTGCAATACAAATACTTTTAGGAGTAATATCAGTTTGTCTGAACTAAGATGATGAAGACAATGTGATCATATGTGTGTGTATACATGTGCCATCAATGAAAACACATGAAGTCATCTATTATAATCATCATCAAGCCAACACATTCTTCTCCCCATCATGTTGTACTTTGATATCATATTACCAAGGGTGGCCTAACAATAGGTGAGAAGCATCCATAGGTAGGATATCACATAAGATCTTATCCTTATAATCCCCCATTTCAAAATCTACCCAAGTTTGTTCATCTACTACTATTTCCAAAGAAATAATATTGTTTGTGGATCCAGAGTCAACAATTACCTTACAAACCTTATTATGTGACTTACAAGTGGTCTTGAAGAGTGACTTCCTTTGTGGAGGCTCCTTGTGTTTGGGTACCTTCAATAATGTCCTCCTTAGCATAAGACTATCTCCACTGAATGTAGGACCTGCATTTCCCATGGGAGAACTGACACTTTGACTATCATCCTCTTGCACAAGTTGCTTCCTTCTTTCTCATCCATGTGAACTAGAATCTTTCTCAGGGCATCTACTCATGGTATGGTCCACTTGGTTGCAATTGTAGCACTTGCTAGTGAAAACACTAGGACCTCTACCTTGAATTCCTTGTCTACCCCTACCAAAAGCTCTCCTTCCTCCTCTAAATCCTCCATTCCTATGATTGGATTCTCCATTAGGCTCTTGTTGACTAGAGTCACCATTTTTATTAGGAGTGTTCCTTCCTCCATAGCCACCTCATCCTCTAAAATTTCTACCTCCTCTTCCTCTATTGTTTTTCTCTCCTCTCCTTCTTATCTTATCTTCCACTCTCACTGCCAATTGAAAAAACTTGTGTATAGTGTCCAGAGCCAAGATGCTTATCTCATTCTGAATGTTTTGCCTAAGCCCATTCAGGTATCTAGCCACCTTCTCCGCCTCCTCGTCATGCTTCCTTGATCTAAGACTTAGTTTTTGGAATTCTTTAGTATATGCACTCACATCTAACTCTTTCTGTCTAATATTTTGTAGTTTCTTGTACACCCGCACCTCATAGTCTATTGGTAGGAATTGGCTCTTGATTTTGTTCCTCATCCTGTCTCAAGAGGATAACTTCTTCTTCCCTTCATTCACCCTTTCTTCTTGTAATACCATCCACCACAACAAGGTAGACCCCTTGAGTCTAGATTTATCCAAACTCTCTCTCTTCTCCTCAAGAATTTATTTCTATTCAAAGTGGTTTTTGAGTGCTTCTATCCATTCAGGCACTTCTTTTCCATCCATGCTACCACCATAGGAAGGAAAACTATCTACATTGTCTCTATTTACTGACTTCAAAGCATCCAAGAACATCTTTTCATTAGGTGCCATCTTCTGAACCTCTTTAGCAATAGCCTCTTGCTCCTCATTCTCTTTCTCTTCCTCTAAGTCATCATCCCATGTTTTGTCCTTTCCTTTGGACTGTCCGGTCTCTTTGAGTTTCTCAACAAGAAAATCCTCTACCATCTTCTTGATGGCCTTTGGGTTCATTTCCTTAGGAGTAATTTTGTCAGCCTCTTCTCTAAATTCTGTGTTTGACATACACTACTTCACCCCAAGTATCTGCTCTATTAACTAAAATGATGCAGAGGTTTTGGTGTTGTACACAACTTGATTGATTTTCTCCCTTCAAAGGGTATTCATTTGACACCATCAAATGGTGTATTGTCTTAGGCCTTCCCAAAGCTTGGTATCCTTCCCAAATATATCTCTCAAAAAGACAACTCACAAGTGACAAGGAGTCTTCTACTCCTACTAACTCTACCCCTCCAAACAAGAAGATTTAACAACCCCAAACCCTTAGAAAATAGGATCTTTTGCTCAAAAGGTGAAGTATGAAATTTATGGATGAAACATCATGTGATACAAAGAATTTGCACTAACATGGACCTCTTGATTAGGTTCTGCAAGATCCCTAATGTCCTTTACCCTTAGAGACCTAGTAAGGGCTACAAGCAATTAGGCCTCCTATTTGGGTTTTTGCACAAGCACTTCAAAAATTCCTTAACAAACCCTAACATAAATCATATATTTAGATACCCTTTTGAATTATCTTAGAGACTTAACACTTTGGCATCTGGGTTTTGTGTTTAAGGGGTTTGTCAACACTACCCTTAATTAGGCCTCTCTAGCCGGTATTGAAGATTTGGCACTATAAGTCTTCATCAGTCACATTGGAAGGAAGTTTTGGCACTTATCAAAGGTCTAAAATTTTTCAAGAGTCCCTCCCATGCCAAGTTTACTCACCCTTCAATCCACTGTCGAAGGGTTTCATCCACTTCTTCTGTTGCATAGGGTTGCCACATAAGAGATGTCAAGCATATGGCATCATCTTAAAAATAGAAAATGACACTTCCTACCTCCCAAAACACTTGGAACATTTAATATACAAGCCAATTAAATATTCCCCAAGGTTTCAGGCCATTCCCATAGAGGAATGTTGAATTGTGACCCTTTTTGCATCAAAACCCTTGTTTTAAGGGTTTCTTACGCCAACGATAAAGAAAATGCTCTAACATTCAAAAAAAAGAGTTTCAAGACCTCACACCAACTCCAAATGAAAGATTATTCATAGCCTCAAGTTTTAATACTCTTAATTCATGCCAATCATCTGTAAAAACCATACAAATTACATAAAACTCAAGGAATTTGGAGTAAAATGTAGTTTCAGATTGATTTGGAAACAAGAATTTCATTACAAACTTCTCCTAACCTATTGGAATCATTCCTCAGGCTTATATCATGCCAAGGAACTTCTCCAACCACCCCTCAATGTGTATATTCAACCAACTAACCATTGGGCAACCAAAAATGCAAAAAACTTGACAAAGTTGCTCATGACAATATTGCAACTTTTGACCATTATGACAATTTGGCTCTTGCCTTCACATCAAAAGGCCAAGAATTAACACAAAACATATCTAAGATTCCTAAACACCAAAAACACAAATAAAATGCCCATATAAGGCTTTGGACCAAGTTTACACATCTTGGAGCCTTATGGCTTATTACATTGTCTTAGAACCACCATGGACATCACCATGGATCAACATGGAACAACACACATCCTACCACAAAATATCACCATGGATCAACACAAATTGTAATGATTCAAACTTGTATCCTAGTGCCCCTGGACTACTATTTCATCTTCTTCAATCCCCCATTCTTTATATGAAGAAGACTCCTCACACAAAGCCAATTCACTATATGGTTTATCCCTAAACTAGTCTAATAGAATCTCCTCACTATTTGTTAATTCCTAAGTTCTTTTATACATAACTGTTTGTAATGGAACAATGGGTTTGTAACTATTTAAAATATTATTTTCAAGGACACACATCTCAATCGAATTTTCATGCACATTAATTTGGATGGATCCTTGTGGGATAGACAAAAGTTGCAACCTACTCTCATCATTTGAACACACCATGCAACTATCTATATCACAAACATTGTCAGCAAAAAATGATGGCATCTCATCATCTGAATTTTCATTATCTCATATAACTAATTCCTGAGAAATTGAATTCATATCATCAAAATATTTCATACTTGCATCTATTTCAGACATAAAACTTTCCAATTCTTCATACTCACTTTTGGATCTGTCTAAAACACAAGACTGCAAATGAACCTCTTGTGGGATCTCCTTCCTGGAACAACAACTGTTTCTCTCATTTGGTGAAATGATTGACATCATCTCCATCTCTATATCCAATATGTCATATAATTTCTCATTAACCTTTTCTTCATCAATATGAGGAATAACCACTTTCTGGGACAAGTTCTCTTCACTCACATTTCTGGTCAAATCATAATCAATAATAGTGTTAATGTGATCAATAGGGATGTAAACGCCTTGACATTGATCTTTATCTTCAGGCTCATGCCTCTCTTTAACATCTAATTTTTTGGGATAACATACCCTTGCAGATAGATAACCCTTAGGAATTCTATACTTCAAGTTGTTCTCAATATCCATTGCTATCCTATAAGCCTAATGCAAGGTTTTGGGATCTTTATCTCTCAGCAGATAACTCTCTTCCTCATCAAATGAAACCAAGTAAATAACTAAACATACTGCATCATTTGGTCTATAACTGCTAGGAATGCCATCCAATATTCTAGAAAACTTGAGATTAAAAACAAGAACTAGCTCATCCTCTTCATTCTAAATACCCACAATTATTTTTTATAAATGAGATCAAACTAATTATTTTGCCAAAATGTTCCATGAATGCTACCTTTAGTTCATCCCATGAACAAATAGAACATGCGAGTAGGTAAGAAAACCAATCTCTAACATTTTCCTTCAAAGATTGAACAAACAACTTCATGAAGACATCTTCCGATTTATCTCAAAATCCCCCATTAATTCATAAAACTCTTGCAAATGTTGACGTGTTGATTATGATATTTTCCCACTAAATTCTGGTAGATATTCCCTAACCTTAGTAGGAAAAGGGTTTGGGAAGCCTTGGATATTATTGAAACTCAATGGTTTATATCTTTTCATAAAGAAATCTCTATGGTGATTTGACAAAGGTTTCACATTCACACTTGATATTTCATAGGGAAGTACAGGCACATAATACATATTTTCATTCATTACCTTACTTCTTTCCTTTTCCATAAAACTTAAACTATTACAAAGCATAGCTCAAAACATACTCCATATAACTTCATACAGAATGTGAAAATTATGTCACAGAAGTATGTAAGATAATCACTCTCATTCCCTTCCTTAGTGCTTTACTCACTTTCTAGGAAACATTTTTACACATAATTTTCATGAAAGTATACTTGACTCATGAAAATCAAAATACCTAGAAATGTTGAAGTTGCTACTACCTTCTTTAACCAGGGATTTGAAACATCACCCTCAATCTTTCAAATCTTCAAAACTGATCTTTGACAGAGTTGCCACCTCCTTGCAAAGGATAAATACTCTAAAAACTGGAATTTCTTCATAGGTAAGATTTGTTTCAACACAACACTGCAACACTTCCTTATCATAGTTGTTGGTATTTTGGATATGTTGATATGGTTTTGTCATTGATGTCAACACTTATTAACTCTGGCACTTGGAGAATTGGCAATGTTCACCAACAAGCAAGTGACTTATGCACAGTCACCGGTATTCTGGTTCACCGACAGGATATATTATTCACCAACAATTGGAATGACATGGAAAATACTTCGCTATGTCAAAGACATCATTTGGACACTATGTCTTTAAGATTTCTTCATTGGTATATTCGTATTTGCATATTTGCTGTTACCGGCAAATAGGTCCAGGATAAGTGCCGACATGATTATCTATTTAGATCAGCACGACACACTATGGAGATGATTTATTAATGTTGTAAATGCATTAAGCCAACATGTTGAATCTGGTATTACATCGGTTATTGTTTTACTTGTAAATTGTTTTATTAATATCTTTTGTAAAGCCGACCTATACATTTTGGTCCTATGCTTCGATATATATGTAAGATCTTATTTGATCGAAAGAAGGTGAGGAATGTGAATGAAGTAAGGTATATGCAAGAATAAATAGAGCTATACACGCAGACATCATTTGAAGGTAGAAGTAAGGTTTTGTGAAGACATATCAAAACTGAACCGGTACCGAATCCAGCATATGAAGATGCTATTTTGAGCAGTACATCATTATTGGATTTAACCATCGAATTGTAGTCAGTGTGACTCCTATTTGTGTTTGAGCAGTGAGCTCTAGGCACTTGGCGTTCTGCATGTACAGACCCCCTATTGTATACACATACTATTTGCAGTAGTATCATCTAATTGTGGGTAAGGTTTCCCACCGTGATTTTTTCCCTTACATGGTTTCCATGTATAAATATTGGTGTTATGTGTTGTGGATGTTGTTGTCTTTCTGTTTCATGCATTAATCTTTACCGGTACTGCAATTAACTGATAAACTGTCTACTAGCATTAAGTTTGGTTTACCGACATTAAGCATTGAGTTTTGGTTAAATTAATTTTGGTTTGAATTTATTAGACAACTAATTCACCCCCCCTCTTAGTTGTCTCTAGGACCTAACAATTGGTATCAGAGCTTAGTCCTCTTTTTGTAGAGGTTAAACAACTTGAGGAGATCTAATGTCTTCTAACTATTTTAGGAAGGACAGTCCTAAACTTGATGGAACCAACTATGGCATTGGAAATGACATCTAGGAAGTTACAAAGAATGGCTATACTACTCCTACTCCCGGTCAGCCTAATCCACCAACCTTAGGAAAATATGAGGAAAATAATTGTAAAGCAAGAGAAGCACTTTTGAGTGCATTGTCATATCAGCAAATCATGGGATTATTTGATAGATCTATAGCTAAATCTATTTGGGACCATTTGGAAACATTGAACGAAGGAGATCCCATAGTCAAAATTGCAAAACTTGAAAGCTTCCGATTCAGGTAATAAAATATGAAAATGGAAGAAGATGAAAGGTTTTCTGCTTTTATGGAAAGAGTAAATGAAATTGTTTTGGGTATTAAATATTGTGGAGGAACCTTAAGTCAAGATGAAATTATTTCAAAAGTTTTAAGAGGATTGCCACCCACATACAAAATGAAAGTTACTTCTATAAATGAGTTAAGAACAATGCCTAATACATCAGTAACTAGAGACACATTGATTGGAAAACTTTCAGCTTTTGAAATTGAGGAATTTGGTCATGTTGCTACTATAAAGATAAATTTAGCTTTTAAGGGATCAACATCATTTGCATCATCATCATTTGACAAGTCTGATTGAAAAGTCTTTTATGCAAGAGAACTTGAAGAAAACAGGAGAGAAAATGAACAACTTGAAGAACTTGAAGCCCTATTTGCAAGGAAAATGCCTAAAGGTCCAATTGGAAGTAAGTATGAAGGTAAAGCACCCTTTAAATGTTTTAACTATAATAATATTGGTCATATGGCTTCAAGATGCCCTGATAGACATGCAAGATTGAAAGAAGAAGCTAGAAGAACATACAAGCCTAACCCTGAATAACAGAGATACAACTTTAAAAAGAATAAAGACAAGTCTTGTTATCTTGCTGATGAAGGAGTCACTGATGATTATGATGAGGATCTGACAGACAATGGATGGGTCTTTGTTGCTATAATAGAAGATCAATCGACACCTATTGTTCAATCAGTAGAGAAGACTCTGGCAACTAAAGTTGAAGATAAGGATGAATGGATTATTGATTCAGGATGTTGACATCATATGACTGGTGATAAGAGTAAATTCTTAACCTTTCAGGATTACAATGGAGGTCTAGTAAGGTTTGGAGATGATAAATCATGTTTGATCAAAGGAAAAGGCACTATATCTTTTGATGGTAAGCATAATACTGACAATGTTTACTATGTTGAAGGTTTGAAGCATAATCTTTTGAGTGTTGGTCAATTAGTTGAAAAAGGATTTCAGTTACAATTCAAGAATCGGAAATGAAAAATTATGAACAAAACTGGTTTGGAAATTGCAACCAGTAATCAGACTAGAGGTAATATCTTTCAATTGAACAACAATGAGAAAGCATGTTTGATTGCACCTATTGATGAAAGTTGGTTATGGCATAAAAGACTTTGTCATATAAATTTTGATTGCATTGTGAAAATCAGTACTACTAAGGCAATTAGAGATTTACCTAAGATTGTAAAACCTCACAATCTGGTATGTAAGGAATGTCAATTTGGAAAGAAAATTAGAGCATCTTTCAAAAGTATTCTGGAGAAGTATTGTGAGATTTTGCCAAGATCAAGAGGCAATGGAAAGCACAAATAAGAGAGACAAAATATATGTTAGAAATAAACTGTATTCTATCAAGATGAAAATACTGATCAACTAGATCATCAATCGTTACATACAATGAATATGAGCCTGCTTATATAGGAAAGGCTATATGGATATGTGAGCACACAAACATGACATGTGGCTCAATAAGAAACAAGGATAGGTAGGAAATAGGTATGGGTAGGTAGGAGAAACAATATAATATTCCACATGAGGTGGATTACCCATTGAATGTGGAGTGTAACAACAAGATCAACACCATAAAAGGTAGAAATTATCCTACCCATGTACAAATGCAAATACATGAAAATGAATGCAAGGAAATCTCTCACAAAGCGGGGAAAGAGAGAAAAATCCAATGGGAAAAAACCCTCCCCCAAAAGAGAGATGAAAACTAGATACAAAGAACTCTCATAGAAGTATGTGAAGGACAAAACCCCATGTGAGGAAAAATTCTCCCCCATATGAGAGAAGAAGAAGAGAGACTAGGAAGCCCCCCCTCAATTTGGAATCTGTACCAATGATAGAAGCTCGAAGATGAATGAAGAAACTACTCCATGAACGTTGAACAACATTCCTTCCCTTAGGAAGAAACAAAACCAAAGGTGTATCCATGAAGTCTCCCCAACCATGAAGGGAAGATGAAGAAAAATACTCATAATGAAAGGAATCTCTGAAAACTGCTCAAGTGTCCCCATGTCGATGCTAAAAGTAACCTCCTCCAAAGGTGGTAAATTGTGCCACACTGCTGAAAAAGGCAGTCTAAGATCTAGTGGAGATGAATATAGAACAATGTCCAAAGACTCATATGTCTCCTCAAAAGATAAAGAGACCTCCTCCAAGTGTTGTACAAAAGTATCCACAACCATGTCAACCTCTAAAGATTGATCATGTAGAGAATGCACAAGAGGGTCAGAGTTATCCCTCACAAAAATCAAAGACGGATGATCTTCATCAAAGAGAAGTTGAATGTCATGAATGGTGTCTCCCAAATCTGCAATGTAGGAGTCCACAAACAAACCTGCAATGTCTATCAAGTAGGCATCCCAATCAACTGAAGCTGGAAGACATGAAATATCATGCTGCACTGAATCATAAGAAGGCAAAACTGTCACACTAGCTACATCATCAGGTGCAATATGTGGTGTGATATCAATAGAAGGAGATGAAATGCAAGGGTCAAGAATGGGGTCACATGTGAGAATCCCCAAGTTCAATTGCCGAAAGTTCTACTGAAAATCCGAATCATCAATATAGGAAGAATCAACCTCATCAATAGGACCAAAATCTAAAAAAGAGTACAACCAAGATGCATGATCAACCACCGTAGTCGCAATGATAGCTCCACTCTCCAAGTCTCTAATAACAACTGAATCAGCTGTGAACTCCACAGTTTTCCTAGTTGCCCCATGTGTGATTTGATAGATGGAAAGAAGATTATTTGTCAAGTGGGGTACACACAACACATCATTGAAGGAGTTATCCCCAATGGCAATAGATCCTTTCCCAATCACATCCATGTATGTATGATTTCCCATCAAAATCTGTGGCATGTGGCAAGGCTCAAATGTAGAAAACATAGACTGTGGAGATGCCATATGATGAGAAGCCCCTGAATCTAGAAGCCATCTCCCTGAAACATGACTTGTAGGAGCACAAAGAGCTTGTCCCTTTCCTTTATCTATCCCAAAAGAGTGATCCTTTCCTTTATCCTTGGAAGAAGAAGATGATGTAGACATTCTAGAAGGTAGGTTGATTCTATTCTTCTCAAGAAGATTCTTCAACTCATCAATATCCTTCCTATAACAATGATGTTCATCATGTCCCGACTTCTTGCAATATCCACAAAAAAGATTGTCCTTCTATGATTTCCTCTTAGGTGAGAATGGTGTATCACCTTGTTGTGGAGAGGAATATTGTTCTCCATCTTGATGTGGTTTTGACTTAGGTTGGTTTTGATTCTTGCCTTTTCCTTGATTACTTTGATTCCCTTTATTAGCCACCAAAGCTTGTGACTTTGAAGATTTGAGAATCCCCATTGTGGTCAACTTAGATTGCTCAAGTATCAACATCTCAATGAATGAATCAAATGAGGGAGAAGTGTATGAGGAACCTTGAGCTAACCTATGGGTGTGAAAGCTAGATACAAATGCTGCATACTTTGAACAAAGCTTTTCCAACAAGTTATAAACCAATTGAGCATCCTTTCTATCAGTTCCACAATCCTTTAGCTTTTCTCTTAACTCAGTTGCTTTTGTGACATAATCTTGGATTGTATCAAAATCCTTGGGATCCAAAGTTGTGAGTTCACTATCAAGCTTGTAGCCCTTAATCTCATCAACTTGAGCATACAATTTCTTATAAATATCCCAAGCCTCTTTAATTGTTGTACACTTATTAATGTGAAAAATGAGGTAATCTGATACATACTTTCTAAGAGTTCCAAGTGTCATAACATTCTTAGTAAGCCATTCAATTTGAGCATTAGGATCAGCCTTAGGATCAGGTGGTGCTGTAATAGTTTCATTTACATAATGAATGAGTCATTTTTCCATTAGTTTACTCCATGCCTTAATTTTCCATGATGCATAATTATGAGGAGTTAAAAGTGGAAATTTTGGAGAACCCATAGCACAAAAATGAAAAAACACAAGATAGAGAGAGACACAATCACACAAGACACCCCCCCCAAAATACTCAATCAAGAAACCCCCCAAAATGGTGATTTTGGCACTTTATACTTAGTGCGTATAAAATGGGCCACTTGCAAAACAAGGCAAAGTAGACTTCTGATTTCAATTTACAACTTCTCAAAATGAGATCTAAGAGACTTCAACAAATACTGCTAGTGATCTAAACTGAGATCCAAGCAAAATGCAAGTACCAAATATGCCAAAAATGGCCAAATACTGAAAGTACAATTTCTACTTAAAATCACTGCAAACAAATGGCAGATTATGAAAGTAGATGAAAAAATATGCACTTTAAAACAAATGACACTTGAAAAGGAGTCCATATGAGCCCAAACGAAGCCTCCAAAGTTGTAAAAATTGGGATTTCATGATTTCTGAAAACCCTGTATCCAAAAACCAGAAAACTCCTGCACCACTATACAGATCACACAATTCTACCCCAAAATTAAAAAATTTGCTCATAAAAACGAGTCCGGATGAGTGAGATATCGCTATTTGAAAATTGCCTGTAAAATTATAATTTCTGGAAAATTTCCGCCGCAGCGTCAAACTTCAAATGCCTCTAGATTTGGCCTCCGAAGTCTGATTTTGATGAAACAAAAGGTAAAACTAACTTTCTTGGATCTCTTAAATCCAATGGGAACCTCATATTTGACCCATCAAGCTTCAATAATAACCTGCAATAGAAAACTCCAAAATACACAACCCCAAATAGCATCAAATTTCTCTCAATTAGCAAACCAATGATATTCTAATGGCTCTGATACGATGTGAGATTTTGCCAAGATCAAGAGGCAATGGAAAACACAAATAAGAGAGACAAAATATATGATAGATATAAACTATATTCTATCAAGATGAAAATACTGATCAACTAGATCATCAATCGTTACATACAATGAATATGAGCTTGTTTATATAGGCAAGGCTATATGGATATGTGAGCACACAAACATGACATGTGGCTCAATAAGAAACAAGGATAGGTAGGAAATAGGTGTGGGTAGGTAGGAGAAACAATATAATATTTCACATGAGGTGGATCACCCACTAAATGTGGAGTGTAACAACAAGATCAACACCATAAAAAGTGGAAATTATCCTACACACACTATCCCAATGTGGCAAAAACACCCAAGTGTCTCATACCCAAACTAATATGTAATGCATTTCCTAAGTAAACTTAACTAAGGTGTAATGATATCCAAGATGAATAATTATTTACACCAACAAGTATAATAATGCTCTTGACTTAATTCATACTGATTTATGTGGTCTAGCTAGAACTAAAAGCCTACAAGGTGATAGATATTTCATGCTAATCATTAATGACTATTCTAGAATGTGTTGGGTTACTTTTCTCAGGGAAAAATCAGAAGTGCTTGGGAAATTCAAGCTATTCAAGGTGATAGTAGAGAATGAAATCAGTAAGAAAATCAAATGTCTGAGATCAGATCAAGGAGGTGAATTTACATCTAAGGAATTTAATACATTCTATGAAGTAAATGGAATTAGAAGACAATTATCAGCACCCCAAACACCCCAATAGAATGGAGTTGTAGAAAGGAAAAATAGAACTATCTTGGATGCAGCTAGAAGTATGTTATCAGAAGCAAATCTACCACATGTATATTGGAGAGAGGTAGTAAGCACAACAGTCTACACATTCAACAAAGTTCTCATCAAAGGTGAAACTGGTAAGACCCCACATGAACTATGGTTTGGTATTACTCCTACTCTTAAATATTTCAGAATATTTGGAAGTAAATGCTATATTAGAAGAGATGAGTATATTGGCAAATTTGATCCTACAAGTGATGAAGGATTATTTCTTGGTTATTCATCTAAGAGAAAGGCATATAGATGTTTTAAGAAGAGATTGCAGAAAATTGTTGAGAGTACAAATGTGAAAATTGATGAACAGTTTAGAGGAACTTCAAGGTATATAGACTTTGAACCAACAACATAGATACTAACAAATGAACCTAAATTGAACACACCTGTATAGAATGAAGATCTAGTTACACTGGTATCATTTGAAAATTCCACTATAACTGAAGAACAACAACAAACAAAGACACCCCAGTATGTAAGATTGAACCACTCTGAAGATTAGATAATTGGGAACATATATCAAGGAGTTATGACAAGAGGAAGATTGACAAATGAAGAGGTATGTCTTATTTCTCAAATTGAACCAGCATCAATTAATGAGGCATGTGAAGATAAACACTGGATCAAAGCTATGGAAGAAGAATTAGAATAAATTGAAAAGAATAACACATGGACATTAGTTCCCTAGCCTAAAGACAAAAACACAATTGGAACAAAATTGGTAGTCAGAAATAAACTTAATGAAGATGGTAAGGTAATCATAAATAAAGAAAGACTAGTGTGTAACGGATATTCACAGAAAGAAGAAATTGATTACAATGAAACCTTTGCATCGGTAGCTAGGATTGAGGTAGTCAAATTATTCTTGGATTTTGCAGTGGTAGTATATCAAATGGATGTTAAATGTGAATTTCTGAATGGAGATCTTAAAGAAGAAGTTTACATTGAGCAACCTGATGGATTTTCTTTGACAGATAACAAAGATATGGTTTGCAGGTTAAGGAAAGCTTTGTATGGGTTGAAGCAAGCTCCAAGAGCTTGGTATGCTAGATTGGATAAATACCTTTTGAAGATTGGCTTTTCTAAAGGTAATGCTGAAAACAACTTATACTATAAAGTGAATAATGATGACATCATGGTTATAGAAGTTTTTGTTGATGATATAATCTTTGGAGGAGAACATGGATTATGTAAAGACTTTTCTATTGAAATGTAGCAAGAATTTGAAATGTTTATGATTGGAGAGATAAAATTCTTTTTAGGATTGCAAATTTCACAGACTGATAAAGGTATATTCCTATGCCAATCTAAGTACTTGAAGGAATTACTAAAGAAATTTGGCATGAAGAATTATAAATCGGTAAGTAGACCTATGACTACAAATGATAAATTATCTTTGAAGGATGAATCTACACCTTTTAATCCAGCTAGATACAAATCTATGATATGAGGTTTACTGTATTTGACACAAATAAGACCTAACATTATGAATGCAATATGTATTATTTCAAGATTTCAGAGTGATCCTAAAGAAAATCATGAATCAATAGTAAAAAGGATTTTCTAGTACCTACAAGGCACTACAAATTTTGACCTATGGTATCCTAGAGATGACAACTTTGAATTATGTGCATACACACATGCAAATTGGGTAGGAGATGTAGATGATAGAAAAAGAATCATTGACAGAGTATTTTTTCTTGGAAGCAGATTAATTTCTTGGTTGAGTAAGAAACAAAGATGCACATCGTTATCAACAACCGAATCAGAATATGTTACAGCAACAACTAACTATACACATGTATTATGGCTTAAGCAAATGTTGAAGGAAATAAAGGTAAAATGCAAAGAACCTATAACTATCTATTGTGCTAATACAAAAACAATTGATATATCTAAGAATCTGGTACTACATTCTAAAACTAAACATGTCTCTATCAAACTAAATTTTCTGAAAGAGAATGTTGAAGCAAAAGAAGTAAAACTTGTTTATGTGAATACTAAAGAGAAGATTGTAGATATTTTCACTAAGCCTTTGTGTAAGGAGACTTTTGAATATCTCAGAGATTAGCTTGGGGTCATACCCCCACCACTAGAGACTTAGATAGTTGATGTTTGTCATCAACTGACAGAACTAACAGAGAAATCTTTTTGCTCCAACTTTGATGAGGAGAGCTACTTCTCAGGGGGAGTAGTTGGTATTTTGTATTTGAACCTAGGTTTTGTATTTGTTTGGCATTTGATGTCAAAGGGAGAGAGATTGATATGGAAAAACAAATGTTACTCCTAGGGGGAGAGACTTTATCCCTTGGGAAGAGATTTTTATTTTGGGAGAGATTGATTACTCTTTGTACCTGAATTTTGATTTCTGGATATGATCTCTTTTGGGAGATTGTTGGTTTTTGGTATTTGGCATTTCTGTTTTGGCACTTTGATGGTTTTTCCATCTTGTGTTGCCATCAATGCCAAAGGGGGAGATTGTTGGTATTTTGGATATGTTGATAGGGTTTTGTCATTGATGTCAACACTTATTAACTCTGGCACTTGGAGAATTGGCAATGTTCACTGACAAGCAAGTGACTTATGCACAGTCACCTGTATCTAGTTCACCGGCAGGATATATTATTCACCGACAATTGGAATGACATGAAAAATACTTTGCTATGTCAAAGACATTGTTTGGACACTTTGTATTTAAGATTTGTTCATTGGTATATTTGTATTTGCATATTTGTTGTTATCGGCAAATAGGTCTAGGATAAGCACCGAGAGGATTATCTATTCTAGATCAACACAACACACTATGGAGATGATTTATTAATGTGGTAAATGCATTAAGCCGACATGTTGAATCAGATATTGCATCGGTTATTGTTTTACTTGTAAATTGTTTTTTA
Source organism: Cryptomeria japonica (assembly GCF_030272615.1). Taxonomy (NCBI): domain Eukaryota; kingdom Viridiplantae; phylum Streptophyta; class Pinopsida; order Cupressales; family Cupressaceae; genus Cryptomeria; species Cryptomeria japonica. The sequence continues at coordinate 839,135,116 of NC_081411.1, forward strand.
AATATCTTTGGTAAAGTCGACCTATACATTTTGGTCCTAGGCTTCGGTATATATGTAAGATCTTATTTGATCGAAAGAAGGTGAGGAATGTGAATGAAGTAAGGTATGTGTGATAATAAGCAGAGATATACATGCAAACATCATTTGAAGGTAGAAGGAAGGTTTTGTGAAGACATATCAGAACTGAACCGGTACTGAATCCAACATATGAAGATGCTATTTTGAGAAGTACATCATTATTGGATTTAACCATCCAATTGTAGTCAGTGTGACTCCTATTTGTGTTTGAGCAGTGAGCTCTAGGCACTTGGCCTTTCTGCATATGCAAACCCCCTATTGTATACACATACTATCTGCAGTAGTATCATCTAATTGTGGGTAAGGTTTACCACCGTGTTTTTTCCCCTTACAGGGTTTCCACATACAAATATTGGTGTTATTTGTTGTGGATGTTGTTGTCTTTCTATTTCACGCATTAATCTTTATTAGTACTACAATTAACTGATAAACTATCTACCAACATTAATTTTGGTTTATCGGTATTAAGCATTGAGTTTTGGTTAAATTAATTTTCGTTTGAATTTATTAGACAACTTATTCACCTCCCCTATCAGTTGTCTTCGGGACCTAACAATAATATGGCATAATATGGATTCCATCCTCAACTTGTCAGGGTACTTAATCATAAGAGCTGAAATTTACTTCTTCTCTTTAGCAAATTCTTTGGTTTTTCTTCAAAAAAATGCACACTGGTGCATAGATCTTAGAGTCTTAGAGTCACCACTCACAATCTGTAAGGTATTATGAATTAATCTTGAAACATGGAAATATCTAGATAGAACTTATATCAATAGGTGAATTACAATAGATTCTCTAGCAACATTTATGAGAATTGACTCAAATTGACAAGGGACAAATTAAGAAACTCTTCATTCTATGGGGCAAATATTTGAGTCCTACGATGCGGGAGCAACACTCAACCATCAAATCATAGAAAACCCAGAAAATGTTATACAACATTTCCCCAGTAGAGTCGCCATTTGTTTTGGTGACTCAGATGGGACAATCTCAACTATTATATTAAGCAATTTTTTTCATACCAAAGATTCTCAACAGTTCATTTCCCTAGCAGAGTCACCATTTTTGTTGGTTCCCAAAATAAATGGGTTTATAGTTCCATAGGTCAGAGACCAAGTTGATTCATCCAAATACCTATGGAAAGCCACTTCCAACTATCAATATCCATCAGGCTTGGACCAACTTCAACAAGGATACAAGATCCTTCTACACTTCGAGCTCTGCAAAACCCGAGAGGGTAATCCCTTCAGTGAACTTCTTGATCTCTACACCACACTCAGAAATTTATTGAAAACAAAGTGGATTATCTCATAAAAAGGCTCAATAAAAAGGGAGAATGCTCAAGGATGGAAAATCCTTTAGTGATCCTCGACCTCAAGTTGGAGCATAAGATGGGTGGGATAACTTTCAGAAAATACATGAAAACTAAATAATGATGTTCTGATGTTTACAAGATTGTTTTGAGAAGTCACAAATAAAATAGACAAGAAACCGAAAACCTAATGACATTTGCTAGAAAATACCAGTTCCTTATTCATTGGGCTACAAAGTCTCTGGAAAGTTACTGAAATATGATAAAAATTTATCTAGTAGTTGATTTAGTCTTAAACAATACTTCCTTACAATATCATTCCATCTACAATCCCTTACCTAAACTACTTATCAAATCCTAGTACAAGTCTTATCTATCTATAATCTCATTCAAGCCTTTTTAATTAATCCCTTGGATTAAAGCATAGAATGGAAAATTGCATACATCATAGCAATGCAATAAGTAAATGAAACCCATGATCCCATTAACTCAACAAAAAATAAAATTCTACATGGGACAATATAGATTTGAGAATATATATTTATTAATCTCATAATCTATCTTCTATCAGATAACAGACAACAACTTCAATTACAGAATAACCCATTTGAAAATGAAACTAGTAACTACTTCATTACTTCTTCTCTAAGGAATAACATTACAGTTCCTTCTATTTTTCCATGACTCCCTAAAACTATATGGAATCTAATCCTACAGATTGGACCTACTTTTTAAAGACCCTTCTCAATAATTTTGGAACCATAACTTATGGCCTTGATTTCCCTTTTATAGAAAATAAGGGAGCTACAAGCTTCAGGCCTAAAGACATATGTCACAAAAACCAATCCTAGGAGGCTGTACACAATTCTGTTACAAAATATTCCTTATCCACATGCTGGTGCCCATGATGAGGTGGAACCAAAATCTTCAACTAATTATCAGTAGAAACAAAATCACTTGAGCCATGTCGATATCACCCTGACACTTCCAGATGGACCTTGAGATGTTAAGTCTTCTCTACACAACATTTCCCTTCCTAAAAAGGAAAATATATCCCGACAACAAATAAGATTTTCCATGAATTAGAGGAAAATCTAAAACCTTTATGTCCTAGATCAGAGGAAGTGGAAAGAGGAGCTTGGGGGTAAATATGATATGTTGAGAAGACATTGCAGCTTCCATTTCATTATGGAGACGACTGGGTTCCAATCCTTACTCGAACAAATCCTTCTTTCAGTTCCTTGCAAGCTCCCTCTTGAAACACTCTACCAATAATTTGTAGAGTAAGACCAAAGGATATGCCATGGGTGGCTTTTCCTAATAAGAAAAGTCTTTCATGCCCCCTCTGAGAATCCTTTGAACTTTCACAACCCCTCTAACAATGAGAAACCTCATACTAGAGAAAAAATATCCATCTAGTGTCAAAAAAATGCAACGACTCCATGCATAATTCTGTTCAAACACCATCCTTTTACTGATGAAAAATCATTCTCAGAAAAAATGAAGAAATTTGTATCCTCTTCTACCCATTCTATCACCATCCTAGTAAATTTATAATCAGAATTCAACTCAAAGTGGCGGTGCTAATCCATGTGAAGAATCATCATTCTGATATTTTCTGCTCATCTTTCCAGCTATGGATTCCAATAATCATGCCTACAACTTAGGTCATCATCATTTCTAGGCCATCACTCCATTATCACCTACATATGTCCAGCTTGCATGAATTTTTTTGTTCCGATCTATTCCTTATTGAGTGTACAATCTTCTTCTTCGGGATCCTTATCAATAGGAAATTTCTGAATTCATCAAAGAACTCATGATCCATAATATCTAAACCTGAAGCAATCCCAATCCTTTCACATCTCTGAGATATCATTCTTACATGTCTAATTAGTCCTTTACCCAACAAAGACCTTGAAAAATATTCCTCAGGGGTGAGTCGACATTGAAAACTTCAAACTCATCGCCATCTATCTTAAGTCAACAAGTTTGCATCCTATTCATCCTATATTTCCCGAGTGGGCTACACCCAATATCCTTAATGATCCCTTTTAATTTAAAATTTGAAACTTAGCCATAGATATTACCCAACCTGACAAATCAAATGATTATTATTGGTCGATGTGGCATTTGACCTTCCATTGGTACTTGCAGACCCATAAAATCATGACAAATCAGCGACATATCATCTCTTGACCCAACTCTGTTAGCTACCCCACCATAGGTCTTCCTAGTCATCCCAGGACACGTGGAACATCCCATGATGTTGTGGTCCATAAAATTCTTGCAACTTATATTGTAGGGATAGGGGCCATCGGATATGTTCACACTTTATCGCTTCAACACAATGCCCATTAACCTTTTCAGAATTCAAAGTTGGGCACCTTTTCACCTTGAACATAACATCACCGTTCATCTTGGACATTTTCCAATTGAGAGGACTATGAGTAAACTAGTCTTTACCACCTGAGAACTGGTAATACAAGGTTTCGACAAGTTACATCACCATCTCACCCTTTTCCATTGAAGATGCGTGGCATCATCTCGTGATGTCGCTATCTTTATCTCCACTGCACTTTCAACCACGGGGATACACAGACCATTAGATCTATTCTTCGTTTATCAACCGAATGAAACACTTAAGAATTTTAGACTTAGGGAAAAAGCGAGGGCGGACACAAATATTAAATGAGACTGACTATAGGGAAAATTTCACATGACATAGGAAAATCATTTCTAAAACCGGTCTAACATAGCTTAATGTTTAGGAAATGAAATGGCCCCACCCATGGTAAATAACCCTCAGCCTTAGTGGGAAAAAGTAACAATGAGATATAACAAGGTTAGGGTTTTTATTCACAAATCTTAGGATAAATTTGATAAACCCTAAACCCTAGATATTGGACCTTGATAGAGGATAAAAATAAAACTAGAAAGATCAATATTTAAGCTCAAAACTGGAAATTCTCATGCAATCAATTTTTCAGGGCTATGAGGATGCTAGGTAATCATTTTGATAAGATTGCATGGGGAATCTTCAAGGATTTTCAAAAGAAAATGCATGCAAGAGAAAGGATACTAGCAAAGTAGGTAACCGGTATGAGAAAACAATTTGTTTTATGGTGGACATAGATACTTGTATGATGGAAGCTGTAGAACTGTAGACTACTTGGGTTATGCCCATGGGGTATGAAGTTGATAAAGATCTATTGATTGCATATACTAACCATGTAGCTGGTCAATCGATTGATACCACAACAAAAAGGCTTGGCACTTACAAGGAAAAATCCCTTCAAGTTCACTCAAATCTTAACCAACCGGTGATACCCAAGAAAGTGAGAAAAGAAGTTGAAGCCTTTGTTGAGCAAGATGGATTCACCAAGGAAGCCATTGTTGAAGCTAGAGACAAGGATGATGGTAAATAGGTTGGAACATCTAGTACTCCAACTGACACCCCCACTAGTATGCAAACAAGAGTTGGAAAAGGGAAAGCTATAGAAAAAGTGAAACTAGTAGCTGTAAAGAAAGAGAAGTTGACAACAAAATCTTTGAAGATTCAGTTCTAGAGAAGAGGAAAGGTTGTTGATCCTACAACTAAACTAGTTAAAACTAGTAAAAGAAAGAAGCAAAAAGCTCAGAAATTAGCACCGATAGATGTAGATGATGAAGACATTGAATTTGAGAAAGAGAAGAAAGTCTTAAGGACTAGTCACAAGAAATCTAAGATTGTTGGAACCTCCATTGTCAAATCTGTAGATAAATCGGTAAATAAACCTACCGCTCTTGATAAACTGTTAAAAAGTATTATGAAATATGGTGTTCTTTAGGTTTTGAATAAATTGTATGATAATCTTGGTGAGAATGAACAAATATTAATAGAAGATGCAGTTGTGTATATGATGAATAAATATAGTAAAGCCCTTATTGAGCTGGAAGGGAAAATTTCAAATTCATTATACAATAAAATTGATGCAAGGTGCTAGGCTACAATGAAGTAGGAAAGAGAATTTATTGAGTATACACTCAAATGTCTTCAACCAGAAGCCACAAAGGAAGAATTCGATGACATTTAATTGAATGCAAAATCTTCCTTTAGATCTAAGAAAAGATTGACAAGGATGCTAATCGGTGAGACTCAATCAGTCCAACAAGAGACTGAAATTTTGTTAAAGAAATCTTTGGGTCTAATTCCTACTGAAGAGGAATATGATAAGGATGCTAAACTTGTAATGCTTAAGGGTGAATATTTTCTAGAAGGTATTAAACCTACTGATTTTAAGCCCGATGCCATTGTGTTAGATGACTAACCGGTGAACACACAAACATAACATATGTTTATTCCTAATGATGATACTGGTGATAATGTTGCTAATATTGTTGACAACATAGATGTGTATGATTAGATGTTCATATCTTTGAACAACATGAGAAGAATTAGGAATAGGAAGGTAAGAAAGATGAAGAAGAAAAGAAGGATGAGGAGCCACCGATACATAATTAGACTACAGATACTTAACCACCATCGATAATGGAAAGTAATGAAGAAAAGAAAGAAGAAGAGAAGAATGAAGAAGATAAAACTGAAAAATCAAGAGGGAAAAGAGGAGAATAAGGTAGAAAAGACTGAACCCATAGTGACACCTTTGTCACTTGATTCCAAAAACAAAGGTGTTGATGAAGAAGATGATGATGATGCATTAAGCATCCAAGGACCTCTTGACATGGATAAACTAAGTTCTACTGAGTTAATGGAGATTGTAACTGCCATGCAATCCCGAGCCAAAAGGAAGAGGATGAAAGAACAACAGAAGGAGGCAGAGACCATAAGGAGTGCAGTAGTTATTTTGTCTATTCTCTTATCGGACACTGATACAAGAAATTTTGCCACACCTATTGACAAGCTTGGACAACCTGTTTTTGATGCCAGAGAGTAGATAAAGTCATTAGAGGATGCACCTTATGTCAATACGGAGAAAACCTAAAAGAAGAAAAAATAGAGAAATTGATATCTGAAATTGATAAAGGTAAAGTGGCTCTTACTGTTAATAATGATTATTGGATGGAAGTACTAGAAACCTGAGGTAAAATCCTCTCTACTGTTTCAACATTTTCCTTATTTTGTGCTGATTTGAAGAAGAAAAGAGAAGAAGTTGGTCATGAACTTGAAGTTGTAAGTGAGTCATTTAAGCCTCTTAATGATTCTGCTATTGATTTTGGAAGATCGGTTGTAGAACTTCAGTAAAAGTTGAAAGTATATGAGAAAAATAGGTAAAGAGAGTGGGGTCCTCACAGGAACTTCAAACACAACTTATACCGAAGGTTGAAGTTTTGTGGAGAGCATACAAAGAATGTGAAGCCATTCTTGCTACACCAGAAATGAGCATTGTTGATGCTATGGAGGAGCTAGCTAGATAAATCAAGACTCATGTGGAGATTGCAGGCATAATTTTAGAGACATGGCATAATGACTTTAAAAATTTGAAGTCTCATTTTAGTGATGTTTTTTCTATAATTCCTGTGTAAATACTTTATGACTCTTATATCTATAAATATGCTTTGATGCAAATTTTGATATGACATGTATTTTTGTTTCATTTGGTATTGTTGTCAAAGGGGGAGTAAGATTTGAGTCAAAATTTTGTATGTAATTATACATTGTATTTTGTTAGAGCATGCAATTTCTAAGGGGGAGTATATGTCATATAGTCAATTTTTGTTTTGCACACTTAGTTGACAAATTTTTTCCTAATTGTTCCCATCAATGCCAAAGGTGGAGATTGTTGGCATTTGACTAAACCGGTAAAGATTATTGTTGTTATGCAACTAGTATATGATTAGTTAGTGATTGCCATGAAGAAATTGAGATTCATGTTTGATGACTAAGTTTTGTGTTGTCATTGATGACAACAATGTTTTTGCAGTCATCTAAGTCTTAGAAGCCAACTGGTACAAAACACAATTTTACAGAGAACTAGTAATTAGGATCTCAACTAGTAAACTGAGACAGACATGCATTCCAACAACCAGTACAGATGATTCATGAATAGTTGGATGTTGCAGTTTCATAGCGATGATGGTGATAGGTATTTGGAGATATGTTCACAACCGCATTGGTTGATTAAATTGGATGAGCAAGATTTGATTTACAGAACAGACAAACTGGTAGAACACTTAACCGGTAACACGACACAAGTTTTAATTTGTTATGTCGGTGACCGACATATGTAAAGTGTGCAGTGTAAATACTTTATGACTCTTATATCTATATATATGCTTTGATGCAAATTTTGATATGACATGTATTTTTGTTTCATTTGGCATTGTTGTCAAAGGGGTAGCAAGATTTGAGTCAAAATTTTGTATGTAATTGTACATTGTATTTTGTTAGAGCATGCAATTTCTAAGGGGGAGTATATGTCATATAGTCAATTTTTGTTTTGCACACTTAGTTGACAATTTTTTTCCTAATTGTTCCCATCAATGCCAAAGGTGGAGATTGTTGGCATTTGACTAAACCAGTAAAGATTATTGTTGTTATGCAACTAGTATATGATTAGTTAGTGATTGTGATGAAGAAATTGAGATTCATGTTTGATGACTAAGTTTTGTGTTGTCATTGATGACAACAATGTTTTTGCAGTCATCTAAGTCTTAGAAGCCAACCGGTACAAAACACAATTTTACAGAGAACCAGTAATTAGGATCTCAACTAGTAAAGTAAGACAGACGTGCATTCCAACAACTAGTACAGGTGATTCATGAATAGTTGGATGTTGCAGTTTCATAGCAATGATGGTGATAGGTATTTGGAGATATGTTCACAACCACATTGGTTGATTCAATTGGATGAGCGAGATTTGATTTACAGAACAAACAAACTGGTAGAACACTTAACCGGTAACATGACACAAGTTTTAATTTGTTATGTCGGTGGCCGACATATGTAAAGTGTGCGGTGTAAGTTTGTCTAGATTCATTGAACCTAGGAAATTGTTCCAAGGTTATAGTCGACTTAATGTAAATATTTATAAAAAGTGTGATAAGGTATAAAGTCAGTATATATATATATATTTGTGTGTGTGTGTGTGTGTGTGTGTGTGTGTGAAGAGAGAATTCATGAGCGAATATTGTGAATGTGATCATGTGGTGATTAAGGAAGTTTTGTAATGAAGTGTTATTGATGTTTTAAAGATCAAAAGTGGATCTTATCAAACACAAAAAAATTTACTTGAAGATCTTATCACTGTTGTTTTCCTAACAGTTTGCAACAACAAAATCCCGTAACCGGGTAGGTCCTGACAGGCCTTAATTTGTAAATCCCCTAATAGGGTAGCTCTGAATCAAAGTGTTAAATCCTCTTGCAAGGTTGATCTTAACAGATCATTGCTCCTAACATGGCTTATCATTCAAATCCCTTGACCGGTGACTCTTAGACCGGGTCTTCTACTAACAAGATATAGTTGTAAGACCTTAACCGGTCAAGATTTCTTTTTGTAGATAGTGAATCTTGTGGGTACCAACTCCCACCATGGTTTTTCCCTTTTGGGTTTTCCATGTATAATCCCTTGTGTTATGTGGAATTTTTTTATTGGGTATTTTCTTATGTAAATATATTTCTCATATGCTTGATAAGTTTAAAGCTATTAAAGTTTGTGATCAGATTTATATTGTTTTTGCTTGCACAGATTCACCCCACCTCTCAGTGCCTTATAAGTTCATCATCATTATCTAGTCTCTTATAGTCTTCCTTGGAAGTGCAATGTGAAGCATAATGTCCAATTCTACCACAAGAAAAGCATTTGAGAGTTAACTTACCTTTATACTTTCTAGTGTCTTTTTTTTTTTTTTTGCAAGAGTGGCAAGCCATTGATATATATATTAATAAGATAACTAATTCAAGAGCTCAATAGGGAAAGAATCAGGAAGAAAACCCTATGTCCTTGCTCATATACAATGGAAAGAGAAGTCGGGGCAATAAGAAAGGACCCCCTAAAGATCCAAAGGGATATAAGGGCCTCCCCATTGTACAAACCTCATAGAGGCCAAAGTTGAGAAAAGCAGGACAAGACAAGACTAGAAAACCTTAAAAAACTACCACCATAATTGGATATCATGAAAAATTGGGGAACGGGATTTGAGTTAACATAACATAGCAAAGCTACCATACCCGATAGTCAGTTGTATTATAATGGGACTTTAATATCGGTATTCCTTTCATATTAACTGGTTCAAGGAAACTCCAATACCTGAACCTTCCAGCTAGTTAGCAAAATGTCTCTACTACTGGTTTTGTTGTACCGGTGGGAAAAAAAGAGGAAGAGACTAAGTAATTCTGTCACAACTAGTTGTTAGATATATCATACCAGTGCTTTAATACCATAATGCTTCTCATATTAACTGATTCAAAAGAAGCCTCCACTACCGATACAACCCAGTCAATTAACAAAATGTCTCTGCTACCAGTTCAATTGAACTAGTGGAAATGAACAAAGAGACCAACACCCGTTACCTGGTATAGTTAATCTTATACTTGGGCTTATAATTTTGCAACCAGGCCATCCTCAGCAATTTTGAAAAAGGAGTGCCATCTGACAGCCATATTTATATTTATCAAAATAGATGCTGAATTTACCCTCTGCTTTACCCCTCCATTGGCTGGACATGTTCATCTTGATGTTCTTGCACCATGCCCCTGTTGATTATGGGTGGAATTTGAGCTAACCCTACAACATCAATGGAGTCCTGCAATAGCATAGGCCCTAAGGAAACATTTAAATCTGACACTATTGATCAAAGGGGTGGATTCAACTTGAGAGGTTCGACATTCAACAGAATTAACAAGGCATTCGACTTTTTCTTGACCAAAGTAAGCAATTCCCACCCTATTTCCCTATAGTGTCTATCCAGAGCTCTTTAGATATAAGAAAAGTTCTACATCTGCAGTGTATGTTTAGTGTTATCATAAATTGACATAAAGGAATGTCTGGATAAGAGGAAATGCCATGGGAAAATACCTCCAATGTGGGAATTTCCCTCCCACAAGTCATACCTTTGGGTTGCAAGGAGAAGTTTATTACCAGGCAGAAATTCATGCTTGAGAACTTTTGTAGAAATTAAATCAAGCATTGAAAGGGATTGGAGCAAGTCAAATGCATTTGACAAGAAAATAGAAATAAGCTGGGAAGGGAAGATGGCCCTTCTTGCCTGAGGAAACAAGATTTCTTCACCAATCACCTTCTTGATGCTCCTCTTGATCTGGTATGATTGAATTTGGAAAAGTTGTCCCAAAAAAACATCTGTAATGTGCTTTGTGAAGGGCCTGTCCCACTCTTGTACTACTAAGAAGACTCTATAGTTACATAGAAAATACTTTGTGTGCTCTCTGCGACATGTTGCACAAGTCGAGTCCAATTGCAATCTTCCTTCCATTGAAGTCAGCAAGCCCTAATCTAGAGTTCTGGCTAATTTATTTCTTCCAAACTTGTGCTATGTACAAAATAATTTAACTTACGAGGGAAGAATGCCTTGAAGGTGGAGGGAGGGAGATTTAATAGCTGGTTCGACCGTCTAAAATGTAATTAAGAGCTCTTCTTGCTTGCAAGAATTCACATGTGGAAACTTTATTGAGCCATGAATGAGGTGTTACCGGATAACGTCTCACATGTGCCAAAGATGTAATTGTGTATGCAAAGATGACAAGGGACTAGTTTTAATACATTTGCACATATGATCATGCTAAGTGATTAATTCACCTTGGATAGAGGTCATTCCTATAGGCGAAGTTAAATGGCATTTAGATGATTAACCACGAAGATTACTGTGTCTCATCACACATGAAATCTCATCCCATAGAATGTTTTTTAATTGCAAAAATCCTTTAACTCATGATCATCCTTGATCGATTCAATTTGAAGACCATCGCAACCCATGTTTGCAAGTATACCTGCCATCTTATTACCTTCCTTGTAAGTGTGCAAAATGTGAAATTCTTCAAATGAGTCTAGCAAAGACAAAACTTGTCTGAGAACATAAGTGATCCTCCAATTTAATGCTTTCCTCTATATACAAGCATTAATAATTAGAGAGGAGTCCCCTTCAATAGGAACTTTTAGGTAACCCAATTTCTTCCCGAGGATCAATCCTTCCAATAACGGTTGTGCCTTTGCCATATTATTAGTTCCTAGGGGTAGCACAAAAGATTTGAAGGCTTTTAAATTTCCCATATGATCCCTAATACAAAATCCAGCCCCTCAGTCACCTGGGTTCCCTCTTGAAGAACCATCAAAGTTAATTTTGACAAAATCTCGATGAGGGGGTTGCCATGAAATGTTAGATCTATCAACCTTAATCAATTTTTTAAAGGATGACAAGTTGGAGTTAGATGGTGATAAAATGTGCTTCCAATTCCTAATAATGGAAGAGTCCCAGGATGAAAAAATTGAAGAACTGTTAAAATGGGATTGAATATACACATTAACTAGGTCTGAAACAGATTTCTCAATGACTTTCAAGACTTTATCAACAAACAAAGACACTTTCCTAAAATTCTTTTATTCTTTTCCCACCAGATGGACCAAATGACTAATGCTGGAATGATGTGCCAAATACAAGAAAAGGTGGAGGAGGTAAACAGAGTAGGCCAGGATTGCAACAAATCCCAAATTGTGTTTGGTAGAGGCAATGAGATTTGCAATCTATTCAAAATGAATAACCAACACTATTGAGCGAATGGACACTGAACAAACAAATGGCCAACTATTTCACTTTCCTTATTACATAGAACATAGAGAAATGGTTGCAAAATTTGTAGCTTGACTAGTCTATTGCTCGTTAAGATTTTTTTTTGAATTGCCAACCAAGAGAAGCAACTTGCTTTAGGTAAAACCTTGCTATTCCAATAGAATTTAAAAGCTCTTTGGTTCTATTGTTGTTCCATCATATGTTATAAAGCTGCATATCCATTTTTAATTGAAAATACACCTTGTTTGGAAGGAGCCCAAAAAACTTTATCCGATTTATCTGAGATGAATACAACCCTCTAATCCAAAAGTTTTTGTAACATCTTTTGATTAGTATCAGTGATAATATGCAAAAAATCTTTCTAGATGGCTTTCCCTTAATGTAATTCAATTCCATTGATATAATTAATGAGTTTCTCACCCCATGCATGAGTGAGAGTAGGAATTATTTCTTGCATATGTTGACATTGTGCTAATGGAGGGTATCCATTCCATGAGTCATTCCAGAAATAAATTCACTCCCCATTATTAACTTGCCAAGAAATATACATGGTTACCAATTCTCTGGAGGACATCATAAAGTTCAACATTGCAAATCCATTTGGAGGATTAGCAATGGTGAAGATTCTCAATGGGTTTGAAGAGTCTAGATACTTTGCTTCCATGATTTGACACTATTTTGCATTAGGTTTGGAGTACATTTTCCATACCAATTTACCTACAAATGCTTTATTCTGTTTGGTGAGATCATGCAGTCCTACTCCTCCTACCACTTTTCCATGTGACATATTGGTGAGTGAGATTAATGGAATTTTATTTTCTTGTGAAAGATTACCCTTCCATAAAAAGATTTTGATGAGTTTTTGGATCTTCATGACAACCGATTTTGGAGCTTTAAGAATAGAGATGTAGTAAGTAGTGTAGCATCGGAATTAGGAATCATCAAAGCAAGTATAAAGACATGTTAATCATTATTAGCTCAATCATAAACACACATTGCAATGATCTAATCCTAAGCACACTCAATAGAGACATAAAAACAAAGCATTCAAAAGCAAATATCATGCAAACCAGATGACGATTTGGATGCTTCTTCCATGCGGCTCCATTGTTCTTCTTTCCTCTTCAAATGGATTTGTGGATCTCACCTACAAGTGCACACATACAATTGAAAGCAAGATGGATGTTGGTTATTGGTCAAGAGTACTAGAAGCATAAATTTGATAGTTTTATCAGGGATTCGGGATTAGCTTTGATTGAAAATCATCCAATTTATAGAAGAATTGGATAAATGACAAGGTTAGCATGATGCAATTCAAATGGAAATTGCAAATCAATATGACAAATTATGACAAATTATGCACTTTCCATGCACAATTTGATTGATTGATAATTGATGACAAATTATGACACATTCTATGTCAAAATTGATTGATTATCAATTATGACAATTTATGACAAATTAAAATGTCATTCCCATGGAATTAGGAGATGAAATAGGAGGGAAAAGAAATTAGAAATTAAGGAAATTAGAAAATTGAAATTGATGACAATTAGGAATTAGAAATTGATGGAAAAATAGGAAATTAGGAACTAGAAGAAATTAGGTAAATTAATTAATAATTTGTCATTTATTAATTAATTTACAAGAGGAAGAATAATTAGCCAATTAAATAAAGATTTAATTGTAATGAGAAGACCTAGGATTAATAAATAATTTAGTAATCCTAGAGGAAGAAATGACAAATTAGGTTAAATGAATAAATCATAAAACCCTAGAAGACGAATTAGGTCTTGAAAGATAATTGACTCGATTTGATTTAATTTTGGATTGATAAATGACCAATGTGATAAACGATTTGATTGAAAAATGCGCCAATTGATGAGGAACAATGACAAATTGATCCAAATTGACATAATTGAGACAGACAACGATCGATAGCGAAATGATCACAAAATGACAAAATGGACAAGAGAACAAGGATCGATAACAAAATAGATTGCAAGATGACAAGATTGAAAATGACCACGATCGATGACAAATCGATCGCAAAATGACAAGATCAAACAATGACAACGATCGATGACAAATCGATCGTTAAAATGACAAGATTGAAGGATTAATGATAAATCGACAAGATTGATAAGAGGACAACGATCGATGACAAATCGATCGCAAGATTGATAGGATTGAAAAGAGGACAAAACCCTAATTAGGATTGACAATGTCCAAAATGATGACAAATAAGCATGCACATTGATGCAATAGGATAAGATCGATTAAAATGATGACTGGATAGTGTTGTCGACAAGACCAAATTCGAGGACGAGATGATTGAAGAATGCAGAAGAATGACTCGATGGTCACAAATGATAAAAACCAAGTGTGTGACATAGGAGAAATGTTAATGCGATGCAAAAACCTAAAATGAGGCAATGCGCAAATGTTAAAGTATGACCTCGCAAGCGTTTGACCATTTTTAGGTGTCTACAAGTAGGTATGGAGGCCAAGACAATTTTGATAAGGAGGATACGGCTTGAGAGAGATAGTCATCTTACTGGCCAAGCTGAAATTCTTGATTTAATCCTTTCAAGCACACTTTCCCAATAAGATGATTTATTAGCTCCCATGAAGAAAGGAATACCTAGATACGAGCAAGGTAAAACTTCTAGTTTGAATTCCAAAATTTTAATGATATTTCTGCTAATTGCAAGTTTTGTGTTGAAGATAAATACCTTTGATTTCTGAGCATTAATTTGTTGACCTAAAACTAATGTGTAGGATTCCAAAAATTTCTTAATCTAATTAGCATCTGCTATGTTGGATTTTCCATAAAGAAGAGTGTCATCCACAAAGAGTGTGTGTGTGACTAAAATGGGAGTATTGGGAATGAGGATAGCCTGCCAAGATCCCTTTTCACTATTGACTTTGATCATTCTACTCAAAGCTTCTGCCATGATGATGAACAAGAAAAGGGATAGTGGGTCTCCTTGCCTAACACCTTTAGTAGCTACAAAGAAACTTGAAGATGCCCCATTGATAATGATTGAGAAGAATGCTCTTGAAATACATGGTCTAATCTATTTGTACCATTTATCAGAGAATCCAAATTTGTGGAGAACTTTTAAGAGGAAATTCCAATTTACCCTATCATAGGCTGTCATCATATCAAGCCTAGCAATAAAGGATGGCATTTGGGTAGTTTGGATAGAGTGGAGAACTTCATGTTCAACTAATACTCCTTCCATAGTGTCCCTCCCAAGGACAAAGCCCCCTTGTTCAAGTGATATAAGTTTTGGAATGAGTTTTTGCAATCTTTTATAGATGGCCTTGTTGGCATTCTACACTCTTATGACAATGGTTTATGAGAATGGTTGTGTTTTCATTGATGGCAAACTGATTGACAAATTGATAGGCAACCAACTGACATTCACCAACATTAAGATTTCTACATACATTGACAAGCACCGACACTGACATTCAAATTACATCGGCAACAGTATACCAACACTCAAGCCGACATGGAAATATCTTTTATTGTAATATAATTATCTTTTTGTAAGCCGACTTGGTATATTGTAAAAGACTCATATATGTATGAAGTCTTGTAGGTCATTTTGAGAAGTGATGTCTGTGATGAAAGAGGAATGATATGATGCAAAATTGATAGAAGAATTTTGTATAAGGACAACAAGGTTTTGGTTATATAGTCTGAGCTTAAACTAGTACTGAACCTGGCATAGTTGATGCTGATTTGAGCAATACATTGTATTGGATTTAATCATCCATTTTGTAAGCCAGTGAGACTTCTATTTTGTAGCTGAGAAGTGCGATCCAGGCTGTTAGCCTTCCTGCATGTGCAGGCCCCTCTTGTAAGTAATATTTATTCATTGGCCAGTGAGTGAATATTGTGGGTCACAAATCCCACTGAGGTTTTTCCCACACCGAGGTTCCTCATTAAATATCTTGTGTTATGGTGTGTTCTCTATGCTATCTTTGTTATTCTTATTTGCTACATTAATTCTTATTTACCGGTACACTATTTTGGGGTGTAAAGTTTTAAATAAGTATAAATATTCTCTTAACCGGTTAGACACTGATTCATCCCCCCCTCTTAGTGTCTTTGGGACTATCATTGATTCTAACAATTGGTATCAAAGCTTGGTCCTCTATTTGAAAAAGCCTAACAGCTTGAGGAAGATTCTGACACCGATACAAATGGAGAACTTAAGAAAACAATTGGAAGGAGCTCTTGAAGATTTTGATGCAGAAAAATTGAAGAATATCAAACTTGAAGATGATCTAAGAACTGCATAGGAATTCATTAAAGGACTTTAGGAGAACTTTGCTATAGCACAAAATAAAAGAAAAGAATTTCATGAGAAGATGCAGAAAGATGATGATGAAAAAGAAACTCTTAGAGAACTTGCAAACAAGTTGAGACAAGAAAACAATAATATGAAGAATTAAATGCAAGATATGACTATGAGGTTATGTAAAGATATTGAAGATAGGAAGAAGAATGAAGAAAACTTGACTAGGAGACTTAATGATGCTAGAAATTAAAATATGAGACTTAGTCATGAAAATGATATGCTGAAGACAGATCTGATTTAGATGGAACATGATAAAACTGAGCTTATGAGATAAATGAGAATTCTGGAAAATGAGTTGGCTATTGGAAACAAACACAAACACAAATTCAAGAAAAGTTCAAAGGAGCTTGATGACATACTGAAGAGTCAAAAGCCTAATGGAGATACTAATGGACTTGGATTTGAGATTGGAGAAAGTTCTGGTACTGCAGATAATCATGATCATAATAAATAGGTAGGAAAACCTAATGCTTATAAGTTTAATGGGAAATTCTTTAACTGTAACAAGTACAGTCATAGAGAAAATCAGTGTAGACTTGGAAATAATCAGAATATTAATGCACCCACCGGTCAATGTTCCAAATGCAACAAGGTCATAATTTAGAAAATTGCAGAATGAATGTGAAATGCTATGTTTGTGGAAGATTTGGGTACTTATGTAATCAATGCAGAACACAAACCGACGTAGGATATGGAAAGGATATTTAGAGGAATAATGTAACTTGTTATGTTCGTAACAAGATTGGACATATTGCAAAATTTTGTAGAAGCAAGACTTCACTAGCTAACAATAAAGGATCCAGTTTGAAAGGCAAAGAAAAGCTAGATTAAGTAAAGCAAGAATTTTCAAAACAATGGATTAAGAAGAGAGATCAAAAAGTTGATGAAACTATCTTTGCACTAGTAGAACAAAGTAATTCTCCACCAGTAGGAGATTCTTCATCCAACTAAGAAGTAACCCTTTGGGGGTATTGTATAAAGTTGAAAATCATGCAAATTACCCTTGGATGATGGTGAGAAGATGGATTTCTTCTTTACCGGTAGATGTGTTAAGTTTTCACTTAGTTAATGAGCATTTAATGCAGTTGGTGGAAGATATGTCATTATAAATCATTGGATTTCCCTCATTTTTGACTCACCGAACATTCAAATTATTAGAGAGCGCGAAAACTGAGAGAAGGCATTCAAGGTGAAGGTGTGAAGTGATTTCTTCAGATATTCATAATATTTTTAGGTAGTAAAAGGTATTTTTCAATGGCCTCTTCTTCTATTCCCGAGTTTATTGCAAACCCTACCATTATCAAGAACATTAAGGGACCTAGGCCCATGTTTAAGATAATTCCCAAAATTGCTAAACAAGATGACTCTATCGAGGCATTTTCGAAAATTCCTAAAAGTGTAGTATATGTTGAAGACCCTAGGATTTACATACATTGCAATATAGATGATCTAGGATTTGAAGATTTGAAGAAAATGTATGATGAGGTTATAAATGATGTGCAAGGAGTTATTAAACCAAATCACAAGATTGTGGAAACCTTAGGTTTTGTTGATATTTTTAACTTCCCTGTATTCCCTAAGGAGGTTGTCAGACTTGTGTTAAGTAGAGTTCATGGAGAGTTCATAGGGCAGGAGTCAATTTACAAAATTACCAAAGAAGCAATTATGGCCATTACAGGTTTACGCTCATCTAGTAGTAGACTTGATAAGACAAAGAAGATTCCCAACAAAATGGTGACAAGCTTAACCAGAGCAACATCTGACATTAGATCACTTAGAGTAAATGATATTAAGGATGAAAATGTGAGATTTGTAGGTATGGTGCTAGGATACAAGACCACTCATGTAAATAGGCTAAATTCTATTTCTAGTCTCTATATACATAGTGCCTATGAGATGGTAAACAACAATGCAATGATTGATGTTTGTGAATGGTTGAAAGATGAGCTTATTGATAACTTGAAAAAGATTAAAGGAGACAAGAAAGGCACATTTTGTTTTGGAAATCTATTGGTATGTTTGATGTTGTACTTTTTTAAGGAAATACCCAGTATTGGTCACAAGTAATTTGCATATGACATCCCGGTAGGTAAGAAAATTCTAGAAGCTTTCACTGGTATGGGATTAGACTATGTGAATAACATTTTTGAGTATTTCCAGACTTTCAAAGATAAGATGAGAGCTAGAGAAAGGTTACCACAGAGTATAGTAGATACATATGAAAAAGAAATTTGTTTTGTTATCAAAAGAGATGATGCATGGATGGAGGTAGTACTCCCTAGGACTATTTGGGTCACCAAGATGGGATATGAAGTAGATCTTACTATTCTGGAGACATGCTAAAGCTTTACTAGATGCACCGAGAGAACCATTAGAAAAATTCTTTGGTAGGGTTGAGACATTGAGAGTGATGTAAATCTATTGAAGAAAAGAAAGAAGAGAGAAAAATATATAACAGATGCTTCTAAGAAGGTAAGCGAGTTAAAAGAAAATGTCATGAAATTAAGCGATATAACAGCCAATGAGCTTGAAGGATTACAACCGGAAGCACATGCATCACCAGTTAGGACATCTTCTGGAATTGATAGTGATAAGGCAACATAATTTAAAAGAGATGAAAGGAGGAAGAGAAAACCTTCACCAATACACTCTCCTTTACCTAAGAGAACAAGGAGCTTGAGAAAGAAACAACAAGTAGTAAGGGGGCCACCCAAGAAACTAACACCAAAGAAGAAATAGCAATCGATTACCCCTTCTTTGAATGATTTTTTGAATGAAATATATGAAGACAAAAATTTGACTAATGGGCACAAATTGTATAATACATTTAATGATTCTAATAGGTAGAGTATTGAGAATAGCATTATTTTACACTCAGGCATATATAAGAAGGTTCATATTGAAGTTGTGGATGATTTACCGAATGAACTTTTAGAAGATTGGAAGAAATAAGGATAGCAGTAATGGAGCTAGATAAGAAACTAAAAATTGAAAAACTTCTAGCTGTACATCCTGTTAATTCAAGAGAAAAAATTGATGAATTGATATCTGAAGCAAATCAGTCTGTTTTTGCCAGTGGGCACTGGCAAGTGAGCTTGATGGCAGGAAGAGTGAAAGAGGTTGCTGATGAGACTACAGATAATTGGGATATATTTTTTGTGGAGAAAGAAAAAGAAGAAGAAAGGAACAGACCTAAAAAGCCATTCAAAGTGTATTAGAAAGACAAGGACAAGGGAAAAAGAAAAATTGGTGCAGTTCTAAACATTAAGACTACTGACAATCTACCACCACCACCTTTGGATACTACACCAGTACACTCAGAAGATCTGTCAGTTAATAACACTAAAGGTATTACACATGATGATACTAATCTTGAATCAGAGATACTCTTTACCATGAATGTGGATACTCAAAAGGTAAACATTATTGTGAATAAAGATAATTGAGAGGTTAAAATAAACATTGTTGATAATGAAAAGATTTCAGAGGAACCGGGACAAATGTTGACTCTCAAGAAGCTGAGATCCCAACCCAAATAGAGAAACCGTCAGAAACTAAAAAACCCACTGAAGATAAAGGTACTTGCACAAGGTCACTAGAGATAGAGATATCGATAGTTGAACCTTTAGAGAAACAAACTGAGGAAGAGGTACAGGCATAAATAGGGAAACTGGCAATCATAGAGACATTAAAACAGTCTGAGAAACCTTTGCATGTTGAGATACAAACCCAGACTGATCCACTAGAGGAAAATGCAAGCAAAATGGATACACCTAATGGAAGCAAAGATGTAATAAAGATAATTGGTCAGACATCTGACACATCTACAAGTGAATTCAGACCTACTAATGTTATAGAGGTACTTTTGGATTCAATCAAGAAGATAACTGATTGCAATGCATTGGCCTATAAGGCAATTGATAATACTTTACTAGTTCTTAAGTTGATTGCACCAAATTGTAGCATAGATCATATTAAAGATTCTTTAGGTAAATTGGACACATTGTCCAAATTTATTGTTGATAATGTAATAACTATTGACAAGGTGAATGAGGACACAATTAAGGAGAGAGTTGAAAAAGAGAAAAAAAAATTCTTTGAAGACAATATAAAGAAGTGTACAAAAAACTTGAATACATTATTACCGGTACTTAACTCTACAATTTTGGAGTACAAGGAGCTATATAGGGAAACATGCAAACCCCACCTTTTGACAGAGGACATAGATAAGGAGATCAATAAAACACAGAAAGAAATTGATGACATATCTGATAATAAAATTGGTTCATCTAGACATATATCAGTCATTGAGTAGGAAATGGCAGGTTTTGAGGAGAAATTAGAGAAAATTGAGAAAGCAAAGGCAAGGATAAGGTCAAATTCCCAAGAATTCAAAGATACACTTGGTCCTAAGTTGGACAATCTTATCTCTCAGAGAATTGAAATCTCTAAGGCATTACTTCAAGGAGAGCGATCACCAGAAGAACACATGCACTATCTCACTGACATGATCCAATAGAGTGAGGCAACTTTGAATGATAGCAAAAGGTTTATGCAGAGTCTGAATTTAATTTTTGTAGATATTTTTCAGATAATAACCAACTAGTTACAGACCTTGAGGTGAAATTCCTACACTCGTTTGACTATTTTTGACATTCTTTGTCATTGATGTCAAAGGGGGAGTAGTGGAAGGAGAAAAATGCTTATACAGAGGAAATCACTTGCTCAGGGGGAGCACAACTTTTTGGATATAAAATTTTTGGATAACATATTTTTATTTTTCTCATGAGTGTTGCCATCAATTCCAAAGGGGGAGATTGTTGGCATTCTACACTCTTATGAGAATGGTTTATGAGAATGGCTATGTTGTCATTGATGGCAAACTGATTGACAAACTAATAGGCAACCGACTGGCATTCAATGACATTAAGATTTCTACATACACCAAAAAGCACCGGCACTGATAGACACTTACACCGGCATTTAGATCACATTGGCAACAGTATATCGACACTCAAGACGACATGGAAATATCTTTTATTGTAATATAATTATCTTTTTGTAGGATGACATGGTATATTGTAAAAGACTCATATATGTATGAAGTCTTGTAGGTCATTTTGATGTTAGGATTAATGATAGTCCCAAAGATACTGAGAGGGGGGGGTGAATCAGTATCTAACCGATTAACAAAATATTTAACCTTATTAAGTATTTTGCATTTCAAGATAGTGTACTGGTAAATAAGAATTAGTGCAGTAAACAGGAACAATAATGACAGCATAGAAAACACACCATAACATAAGATGTTTAATGAGGAAACCTGGTGGGGGCAAAACCTTAGGGGGATTTGTGACCCAGGATATTCACTCACTGGAAAATGAATAAATATTACTTACAATGAGGGGCCTGCACATGTAGGAAGACCAACTACCTAAAGCTCACTGCTCAATCACAAGATAGAAGTCTCATTGAATTACAAAATGGATTATGAAAATCTAATACAATGTACTACTTCAAATCAGCATCAACTATGCTAGGTTCAATATCGGTTTAAGCTCATACTATAACCATAAACCTTATACAAAATCAGCCTTATGCATTCGCATATATCTTCCTTCTTATTTGCTCATTCCTATCCCATCCACATTGCAAAAATGATTTACAAGACCTCATACATATATGAGTCTTTTACAATATGCCTTGTCAGCTTTACAAAAGATAATTACATTAAATACAATAAACAAAAGGTTATTCCCTGCTGGTTGGAGTGTCGGTATACATCGTAGCTGCTACAGGTGAAGTGCTTGTCATTGCCTATAGATGTCTATGTCAGTGTTAGTGTCTTTACTAGAGGAATGTTGGGTGGTTTTTAGTAGGTTTCAATCAATGACAACAACATCATTTCTCATTAGAGTGTAGAATGCCAACAATCTCCCCCTTAGCCATTGATGGCAACACTCATGAGAAAAATCCAAAAACTGTTCCAAAAAGTGAAGTCCAAAAATTTACTAAAAATATGTGCTCCCCCTGAGCAAATGATCTCCTCTGAATGATTATTTTTCTCTGTCCACTACTCCCCCTTTGACATCAATGACAATGGTTGTCAAAATTGTCAAATGAGTGCAAAATTTTACCTTAAGGTTTGTAACCGGTTGATTACAATCTAAAATATGTTAGCCAAAACCAAGTTTAAACTCTGCATGAACCTATTGCAGTCATTCATGGTTTCCTCAGTTTGTTGGATCGTTCCGGTGAGATGATGCATATGATCCTCCAATGATCTTTCTCCTTGAATTAATGCCTTAGAGATCTCATTTCTCAGAGAGATAAGGTTGTCCAACTTGGAACCAAGTTTGTACTTAAGCTCTCTGGCATTTGCTTTGATCCTTTCTTTTTCCTTCTCAAAATTATCCAACTTTTCCTCAAATCCTGCTATTTCTTGCTCAATAAATGATATAGGTTCAGATTAACCAATAATGTTATCAGCTATATCATCTATCTCCTTCTGTACTTTGCTTGTTTCTTTCTCAATGTCCTTGGTCAACAGATGTGGCTTGCATGTTTCTTTGTATAGTTCCTTATATTCCAAAATTGTTGTATTCAGTGTCGGTAAAGTGTGTTAATGTGTTCTGTGCACTTCTTTATTGTATCCTCAAAGAATTTTTCCTTTGCTTTTTCAAATTTCTCTTTGAATGTATCCTCATTCACCTTATCAGCTGTTATTACATTGTCGGTAATGAATTTGGACAATGTGTCCAACTGACTTAAAGAATCCTTTACATGATCTAAATAACATTTTGGTGCAATCATCTTAAGAATAGGTATTGTATCATAAATTTCTTTATAAGCCAATGCATTATAGTCAGTTATCTTCTTAATAGAGTCTAGGAGTACCTCTATCACATTAGTAGGCCTGAATTCACTGAAAGGAGTACTGGATGTCTGACCAACTGCCTTAATCACTTTAGTGCTTCCAACTTTGGTTACCAATTTGCTTGTATCAACCTCTGGTGGATCAGTATGAGTTTGTATTTCTACTACAAATGGTTTGGGTTTCTCAGTGACTACCGGTTTTACTATCTCAATGTGTACCTCAACCTCTATCAGTTTCTCTGTTGGTGTCTCTGTGTTCTCAGCTGTCGGTAACTCTGTCTTTGTAGGATTTTTAGTGCCAACATCTATACTACCAGAATTCTTTCTAGTGTCCAATCTAGTGTCCAAAGGTTGCTCTGCTTGTAGTGTATGCTCTGTTTTCTCTGTTTGAATTTCAACCTCAACATGCTTTGTTGGTTGCTCAGCAATGTTTCCATTGTCAGCAATATCATTCTGTACCTCTGTGTTATCCTTATCCACACCAATTTTTACTTCCTGAGTATTAACATTTATGGTGAATAAAATTTCTGAATCAGGATTAGTGTCATCATGTGTTACATCTATACTGTCAATAGTCTGTGTATCAATAGTATGTACCAGAGTAGTATCCAAGGGTGGTGGTAAGTTGTCAGTTATTTTGATATTTGGTATTCCACCAACTTTACCTTTCCCTTTGTCCTTATCCTTCTGATAAACCTTAAATGTTTTCTTCGACCTGTTTAATTCTTCCTGTTTTTCCTTTTCCACAAAAAAGATATCCCATTTATCAACCATTTCCTCAACAATTTCATTAACTCTACTAGCCATTAAGCTCACTTGTCGGTGACCACTAGCAAAAACTGATTTGTTAGCCTCACAAATTAAGTCATCAATTTCTTCCTTAGAGTTAATTGGATGTATAGCAAGGAGTTTTTCAACTTTAATTTTCTTATGTAACTCCATTATTGCAATCCTCTTTGCATCTAACCTCCTATAAAGATCATTTGGTAGGTCATCTATAACTTCAATTAACACTTTCTTGTATATGTCCAGATGTAGAATTATACTGTTTCAATACTCTCCTTTTCTGAATCTATGAATGTGTTATACAACTTGCTCACATTTGCCAAGTTAGTGTCATTAGTGATTTCATTCAGTAAATTATCCAGTGGTGGTATAACATGTTTCTATTTCTTCTTAGGTGTGAGTTTCTTTGCTGGTTGCCTTACTGCTTGTTGTTTCTTTCTCAAGGTTCTTGTTTTATTGGGTGGAGGAGATGGTACCGGTGAGGGTTTTCTCTTCCTATCAACTCTCTTGAATTCTATAGGTATCTCACTATCAGATAATGTGCCAACTGGTGAGATATGTGTCTCCGGTTGTAGTCATTCCAGTTCACTTGCCTTTATATCAGTAAGTTTCATAACATTTTCTTTTATTTCCTTTACCTGCATTGAAGCATCTCTTATATACTTTTCTCTTGTCTTCCTTTGTTTCATTGTTTGTACACCACTTTCAATTGTTTTAGCATTTCCAAAAACTTCTTCAGATGGTTCTCTAGGTGCATCTAATAAAGCTTTTGCATATGTTTCAACAATGTTCAAATCTACCTCATAACCCATTTTTGTTACCCATATAGTTCTAGGTAGTACAACTTCCATCCATGTCTCATCTTTCTTAATTACAAAATGGATTTCCTTAGCATATTTATCTACTACACTTTGTGGTACTCTCTCTAGTTTTCATTTTGTTTTGGAAAGCTTTGAAATATTCAATTATATTGCTATCCTTTGTAGTACCCATTTCAGTAAAATCTTCTTGCAATTGTTTGCCTATCGGTATGTCATATCCAAAATCTTTATGTCCAATACTAGGGATTTCCTTTGAGAAATACAACATAAGGCATACCAAAAGATTGCCAAAATGAAATGTCCCTTTCTTATCACCTTTTATCTTCTTCAAGTTATCAATTAGCTCATCCTTCGACCATTCACACACATCTTTTTTTGCATCATTATTTACCATTTCATAAGCATTGTTAATGCAAAGACTGGAAATTGAATTAAGTCAGTTTGTACGTGTGGTCTTGTAACCTAAGATCATACTTATGAATCTCACATTAATGTCCTTGATGTCATTTACTCTCAGAGATCTACTATCAAATGTTGCTTTAGTTAAGGTCATGACTTTGTTATTAGGTACCTTCTTAGTTTTTTCAGGTCTACTACTAGTTGAGGGTAAACCTGTCACTGCCCTAATTGCTTTTTGGGTGAATTTGCAGACTGAATCTAACCAAAGAAATTATCCATGTGCCCTACTTCGGACAATTCTCACAACTTCCTCCAAAAATTCAGGGATGTTCAAGATTTCCACAAAACCTAAAGTCTCAATAACCTTGTGCTCGGGTTTGACATTGCCATTTTCATCAAAAATTAGAGTTTTAAATATCTTTAACACTTCCTCGAAACCTAATTCTTCAATATTGCAGTGAATATATATCCTAGGGTCTTCGACATAAGCTACACCTTTAGGAATATTTGAAAATGTGCCCATGGAATGATCTTGTTTAGCTATCTCGAGAATAATTTTGAATCCAATCCTAGGGCATTTTATATCTTCCAGAATAGTAGGGTTTGCAATAAATTCGAGAGTAGAAGAGAAAGCCATTTCAAAAATACCTTAAGCTGCCTGATAATGTTTGAGTGCATTAAAGAAATCAATTTACTTCTTCACCTTGAATGCCTTCACTCAGATTTCATGCTCTCTGCTAATTTTAATGCTCTGTGAATCAAAAATGAAGAAAACCCGATGATTTATAATGAAATTTCTTTCAACAACCGCATTAAATGCTTGTCGGTAAGTGAAAAATTAACACATCTACTGGTAAAGAAGAAATATATCTTCTCACCATCGACCGAGGGTAAATTGCATGATATTCAATTTGCTGCAATACCCCCAAAGGGTTACTTCTCAGTTGGATGAAGAATATCCTGTCGATGGAGTAATACTCTGTTCTACTGGTGAAGGAATAGTCTCATCAACATTCTGATATGTCTTTCTAATCCATTGTTTTGAAAATTATTGCTTTACCTCATCAACCTTTTCTTTGCCTTTCAAACTGGGTCCTTCATTATTTGTCGGTGAAGTCTTGCATCTACAAAATTTTGCAATATGTCCAATTTTGTTACAAGCATAACAAGTCACATTATTCTTCTGAATAGCCTTTCCATATCCTATGTCGGTTTGTGTTCTACAATGATTAGATAAGTGCCTAAATCTTCCACAAACATAACATCTTACATTCATTCTGTAGTTTTTTGAATTATGAGCAACTTTGTTGCATTTGGAACAGTGATGGATGGGTGCATTAATGTTTTGATTGTTTCTAGATCTACACTGATTTTCTCTATGACCATACTTGTTATAGTTAAATCATTTCCCATTAAATTTGTAAGCATTAGGTTGTCTTGCCGGTTTACTGTGATCATGATTGTTTGCAGTACTAGAACTTTCACCAACTTCAAATCCAAGTCAATTAGTATCTCCATTAGGTTTCTAACTTTTCAGCATATCATCAAGTTCATCTGAACTTTTCTTAAACTTCTCCTTGTGTTGATTTGTAGTAGCCAACTCATTTTCTAGAATACCCATTTGTCTCATAAGTTGAGTTTTATCATGTTGCATGTGAATCAGATCTGTCTTTAACATATCATTTTCATGACTGAATCTTAAATTTTTATTTCCAGCATCATTGAGTCTTCTAGTCAAGTCATCTTCATTCTTCTTCCTATCTTCAACGTCTTTACAAAATCTCATAGTCATATCTTGCATTTCATTCCTCATAGTAAGATTTTCTTGTCTCATTTTGCTCACATGTTCATTAAGAGTTTCCTTTTCATCATTATCACTCTACATCTTCTCATGAAGTTCTTTTCTCTTATTTCTAGCAATAGTAAGATTCTCTTGAAGTCCTTGAATGAATTCCTGTGCAATCCTTAGATCATCTTCAAGTTTTATATTCTTCAACTTCTCTAAATCATAGTCTACAAGAGCTCCTTCCAATTGCTTTCTTAACTTCTCCATCTGTACCGGTGTCAGAATCTTCCTCAAGCTATTAGGCTTTTGAAAATAGAGGACTAGGCTCTGATAATAATTGTTAGGATTAATGATAGTCCCAAAGATACTAAAGGGGGGGTGAATCAGTATCTAACTAGTTAACATAATATTTAACCTTATTAAGTATTTTGCATTCCAAGATAGTGTATCGATAAATAAGAATTAGTGTAGTAAATAGGAACAATAATGATAGCATAGAAAACACACCATAACACAAGATGTTTAATGAGGAAACCTGGTGTGGGAAAAACCTCAGTGGGATTTGTGACCAACAATATTCACTCATTGGCCAATGAATAAATATTACTTACAATGAGGGGCCTGCACATGCAGGAAGGCCAACTGCCTAGAGCTCACTGCTCAATCATAAGATAGAAGTCTCACTGACTTACAAAATGGATTATGAAAATCCAATACAATGCACTACTTCAAATCAACATAAACTATGCTAGGTTCAGTACTGGTTTAAGCTCATGCTATAACCATAAACCTTATACAAAATATTCGTTATGCATTCACATATATCTTCCTTCTTATTTTCTCATTCCTATCCCATCCACATTGTAAAAATGATTTACAAGATCTCATACATATATGAGTCTTTTACAATATGCCTTGTCATCTTTACAAAAGATAATTACATTAAATACAATAAACAAAAGTTTATCCCCTATCAACTGGAGTGTCGGTATGCATTGTAGCCACTACCAATGAAGTTCTTGTTGGTGCCTATAGATGTCTATGCTGGTGCTGGTGCCTACCAGTGTCTTTACCAGATGAATGTTGAGTGGTTGCTAGAAGGTTGCTAGTAGGTTGTCATCAATGACAACACCATCATTTCTTATTAGAGTGTAGAATGCCAACATTTGAGAAGTGGTGTAAGTGATGAAAGAGGAATGATATGATGTGAAATTGATAGAAGAATTTTGTATAAGGACAACAAGGTTTTGGTTATAGACTGAGCTTAAACCAGTATTGAACCTGGTATAGTTGATGCTGATTTGAGAAGTACATTGTATTGGATTTAATCATCCATTTTGTAAGTCAGTGAGACTTCTATTTTGTAGTTGAGCAGTGAGCTCTAGCCTGTTAGCCTTCTTGCACGTGCAGGCCCCTCTTGTAAGTAATATTTATTCATTGGCCAGTGAGTGAATATTGTGGGTCACAAATCCCACCGAGTTTTTTCCTACACCGGGTTTCCTCATTAAATATCTTGTGTTATGGTGTGTTCTCTATGTTGTCTCTGTTATTCTTATTTGTTGCATTAATTATTATTTACCGGTACACTAATTTGGGATGCAAAGTTTTAAATAAGTAAAAATATTCTCTTTACTGGTTAGACACTGATTCACCCCCCCTCTCAGTGTCTTTGGGACTGTCATTGACTCTAATAGGCCTTAGTGAGAATTTTATAAATGATATTACACAAGGAGATAGGCCTAAAATCTTCAAATGTATTTGGTGCTTTAACTTTGGGAAGAATTGCTACATTGGTAACATTGAACATCTTTAGCACTTAAGCACTTCTTCTTGACTCTATTGGGACCTATAAAAATCATGCTAAATTTGGTGACCCAATGAAGCATTGCTTTAAGGATTTCTCTTCACAGCTTTGTAATGTGAAGGCATAAAAAATTGAAACCTTCAAGCAAAAGCAAATGGCAGGAATCTCGTGATAGAGGAAAGGACCCAGAGGGCCTCCAAGTGAATGTCGGCAGGCATAAACTTTTATCCCACATTGGTTGTGGGAAGGAAATATTTTGCATTTAAATGCAAAGCCCCGCACATATTAAGTGTCAAAGCTTACATGCTTTTGGCAAGACGTGGTTCATGGCCGAGTGGACCCCGCATGCACGTGCATCTCAAGGCATTTGAAATTTTGGGACTGGCTGGTGAGAAGAGATTTAAAATTGAGTAGATCATTGAGATCCAATGACAGATTTGAGGAAGATCAATGGTGGAGTAGAATTTTGGGGCTATCCATGACTGTCATTGTACCATAGTTGTGAAGTGCCCAGAATGAATACCCTCATGACACATGGCATGTCTAGGTAGTGGGTCCAAGTGGCAAGATAGGCGGATCCATGAGCGGGCCATAGGCTGACACGTGGTGGGCCTGACAGAAGGCGTGAGCGGAAAAAACCAATTTGAGACCTCGCGACTTAAGCCCAATCTCTATCTCGCTAGCATAAAATGATAACACCCAAAATACTCAAGATCTCGTGAGCGAGTAGATCTATAGATGATCCAATAGTGGTTGCTAGGTTGCGGTGAGAAAATGCTAGTT
Organism: Cryptomeria japonica; assembly: GCF_030272615.1. Classification (NCBI taxonomy): domain Eukaryota; kingdom Viridiplantae; phylum Streptophyta; class Pinopsida; order Cupressales; family Cupressaceae; genus Cryptomeria; species Cryptomeria japonica. Next base: position 839,164,880 of record NC_081411.1, read on the forward strand.
GGCATATCCCTTGCAAACCTATGATAAAGAAGAGCTCCATTCCAACAGTGAACCATGGCTGACAATTAATGCAAGCGGTTAAGGCAGGCGGTTCAGTCTGGAAGTTAGTGGAGGCCATGCTAAGGTATTAGAGTGCAGAGCCCGAAATGAATACCCTCGCGATAGGTGCCACCCAGTTGTGAACTCTAGAGCCAATCAAAGGGTGCCATGTGGTGACACCATGGCATAAGAGAGAGACACTTAGAAAGAGATAAGGATTGAGTAGGTTGAGAAAGATCCAACAGTTGACCAATTTGATTAGACTGTGGTTGCTATACCATGATCAAAAGACATGCAATATTTATTCGCCGCAACTTGGCGATTGAGTGTTGGGGCCCGCTAAGAGAGAAATTAAAGGTTGATTGGATGTTCATGGTTTCATTTTGGCCGTGAGTCTAGGCCATGCTGAGGTGGCAAGACTGGGGCCCCAAATTGAACCAGTGGGTACCACGTGTCAGGCCCACTAGTAGAGAAAGTGATAGAGGGAGCCGCTCAGGCGAGGTAAAAGCTAAACAAGTCAAGGCAGATCAAAGGTGATCTAGGGAAGATCAATGGTTGTTGCTAAGTCGTAACATGAAGTTGCTCGATGGATAATAGCCATGACTTGGTGACCAATAAGTGGGGCCCGATAAAAAGAACAAGCAAGCCAAAGAAAAGACAAAGAGCTTCATTTTGGTGGTGAATGTAGGTGGTGCTGAGGTGGCAGGATAAGGGCCTCGAAATGAATCAAAAGGTGCCACATGGAGGAGATGCATGGCAGATGTCTGCGTGGGAAAATTCAAAGATTGAAAATATGATTTCTGACTGTGGTGGAAAGATAGAAAACTAAATGATGGACCTACAAAAAGATTGGTGGTTGAGGGATTTAATTTTTGCCCGATATATGTGTTATATATCCTTGGAAAGCTCTCAATCCGAGAATTCTGATTCTGCAGTCTAGTGTAACCCACGGTAAATATTTTTGGGGTAGTTACCTCGAGATCTTAGAATTTATGTTTCAGTCAGAGAGATTGGATTTTCTGTAGGCCAAGTATGTGAGTAGTTAATGCTGAAAGATAGGGTAGTTGCTATTGTTAGAGAATGAAATCTGATTTTGTCCTCCCTGCCTTCTTATTCGAGAGTCTTCTCATTTTGTAGAGGTTCTAGATTTTTGTGAGCAAGGATCCATAATATTGGCTTCCAATTCTAAGCTTTTTTGCCAAATTTGTAATACAATATCCAAGTAATAGAGTATCTTCTTTGTTGTAGATGTTTTCTATTGCTGGTCACATATATGTAAGGCATATATACAGTTTATTGGATTGTTGCTAGGCCTTCTCTTATTGTTAATGAATCTAGTCTTCAAGGGAGTTTGGGTTTGTCCTCTCAAAGTGGGAGTGTAATGGGTGTTCTTAGGTACTCTTCAAGGAAGGGTTTAAATTCTATGAGTAATCATTTTGAATTTGGGATAATGTCTGGATATGTATGATTATCTGTTTGAGTTTAGAATGTACTAATGTCAGGCATTAATATAGGGATAATCTTTTTCAATAAATTGGATTTGTAATAGAAGTTTCCATTTACAGTTTGATGTATGACTCCACACCTTTGGATAAGGCACTGGTCTTGTAGATTCTAAAGATTCTCAGAGATTTTATAATATCAAGTATCCATTTGCTTTCATGTTTGTAGTTTTAGATTTTCCATCTATCTCATGCTCCAATCTTGTTGAGATATCAATGTAGATCTTGTTAGGACCTAGAGGCAACTGAGAGGGGGGGTGGTGAATCAGTTGGCTAATAATTTCAACCCAATTATGACTTAAACAAACTTGATACTTAATACAGATAAACCAAACTTAATGCTGGTTAATAGATTAATAGTTAATATTAATACCAGTGAAGCTTAATGCATGAAACAGAAAGAGAAACAACATCTATAACACATAACATAGATATTTGTAGGTGGAAACCCTATAAGGGGAAAAACCATGGTGGGAAACCTTACCCATAATCAGATGATACTACTATAGATAGTATGTGTATACAAAAGGGTTTTGCACATGCAGAAAGGCCAGTTGCCTAGAGCTCACTGCTCAATCACAAGATATGAGTCACACTGACTACAATTGGATGAATAAATCCAATGAAAATGTACTGCTCAAAGTAGCATCTCCAATATTGGATTCAACGTTGGTTAAGCTCTGATTATCTCCTTCAGACCTTCCTTGAATCTTCAAATGATGTCTACGTGAGTAGCTCTACTTATATTTGCATATACTGAATATCACAATCTTACCATACTATATTACATACCATTACATAATCTCACAAATGAGATCTTAAATATATACCAAAACCTAAGACCAAATGTGTAGGTCGGCTCACTAAGAATATTGCATTAAAATCAATCACAAGTCAAGATGTGATGCATCATGTCGGCTCAACATCAATATCGATTGATTAAACCATCTCCATAATGTTCCATGTTGATCTAGAATAGATATCGCTATTAATATTCGTACAGATACTAAGAGGGGGGGGGTGTGAATCAGTATCTAACCAGTTAATAGATTTTCTTAACTTAAAACATGTAGAGCATATTAATACTGTGTACTGGTAAGCAGAAAGTAATGCAATAAACAAAGATAAAAGCAACCACATGAAAAACACACCATAACACAAGGATTTAATGAGGAAACTAGGTGTGGGAAAAACCTCAATGGGATTTGTGACCCACAACATTCACTTACAGGCCAATAAGAGAATATTACTACTACAAGAGGGGCCTGCACATGCAGGAAGGCCAACTGCCTAGAGCTCACTGCTCAAATACAAAATAGGAAGTCTCACTGACTTACAAAATGGATTGTATAAATCCAATGTCTTTTACTACTTCAAAATAGCATCTATAATGCTAGATCCAGTACCGGTTTCTACTCTGCTTCTTACATAAACCCTTAACCTATAATTTGTATAATAGGTCTGCCTTATTTTGCTTAATTACATTTCTCTTCCTTACAAATGTTCTACAATGATCTCTTTTATATAAGAGTCATTTTACAACTTGCCAAGTTGGCTTACAATGATTTTACAAATAATAAACAAAATATATTACAACAAAAATCCTATCGCCCTCTCTGCCGATATGCTATCTTTCACTGCCATTGTCGGTGACCTATGTGTCAGTGTAGAGTTTGATCTTGCTAGTGCTGGTGGAATGCCTTGCCGGTGTCACGAGATTGTAAGGTTTCCATCAATGACAAAACCTTCAATCACCTACAATGTCTCATTGGAGAGTGCATATGCCAACAATCTCCCCCTTTGGCATTAATGGCAACACTCATGAGAAAATTCCAAAACTTGGAATCCAAAAATGTGTACCGAAAAAAATTACCAAAAATATGTGAGCTCCCCCTAAGCAGATAAGTCTTTTGCTGATTATTTTCTCATACTACTACTCCCCCTTTGGCATCAATGACAAAGGTTGTCAAGGTGTCAATAGAGTTGTAGTTTTCTATCTCAACATTGTAGCTGGGTGGTTACAATTTGAAAGAGATCCACCAAAAGAAAATTTATGCTCTCCATAAACTTCTTATTGTCTTTTATTGCTGCCTCTATTCTTTTAACTGTACTGGTGAGTTGCTGCATATGCTCTGTCAATGTTTTTTTGTCCTTGTACTAATGCCTCAGATATTTCCTTTCTCAAGAATGCTAGATAGTCTAGTCTTGGACTTAGTCTTAGTCTCAAATTTTTAGCCTCGTTTATTATCCTCTCCTTTTCTCTATCTAGCTTCAGTAGTTCTGCCTCAAAACTAGTTACCTTTTGCTCAAAAACTGATAATGTATCAGGTGAATTAACAAAATTGTCTGCAAGTTTATTTATTTCTTCTTGTATCTTGCTCATTTTCTTGTCTATGTCCACTATCAAAAAGTTTGTCTTGCAAGTATCTTTGTATAGAGTTTTAAATTCTTCAATATGTTACATAGTTTTGGTAGAAGTGTGTCAAACTCCCTAGTACACTTCTTTATTTGATCCTCAAAGAATTTCTATTTTTCAATTTCCAACCTATCTTTGAATGCCTGTTCCTTTATTTGTTCAACTGTCACTGTGTTGTTAGTAATATACTTTGACAAAGTGTCAAGTTGACTCAAAGAATCCTTATTATCTATGTTGCATTTTGGAGCTATCATCCTCAAAATTGGGATTGTGTCATCTATAGCTTTATAAGCTTGTGAACTGCAATCAGTTATTTTCTTCAAAGAATCTAAAAGAACTTCAATTACATTGGTTGATTTGTAGCCTGCTGAGGAGGAACCAACATTCTGAATTCCACCAGTGGAGGAAGTAACCATGCTTGTAGTGACCTTTGGTAGGTCAGTCTATGTTTCCATATCCTTAAGCAAGGGGTTTTGTTTTTCTTCTATTGCCAGTGGCACTATTTCCACATGAACCTATTCCTATTCTAGAGCCTATTGCTCTGCTTGTTTCTGTATCTGTGTCTCTATCTATTTCCCTGTGCTATCATCTACCGGTTTACCTTAAGTGTTAATGGTGTTGTCAGCTACTAGTGGCTCACTAGCCATCTCAGTTTTACTAGTTGTGTCCTTGTCTATCACAATGTTGACCTTTTGAGTATCAACATCCACTGTGTATAGTACCTTAGGATTAGGATTAGTATCCTCTTGTGATACATCCATACTTTCATCTGCCAGTTGGTCTTTTGTTCTTGTTACCAGTGGAGTAATCAGAGGCAGTAGGGATAAGTTATCTTTTATTGATACTAGGAGGTCCACCAACCTTTCCTTTACCCTTATCTTTGTCCTTCTGATAGACTTTGATAGGCTTGGGGTTCCTGTATTCTTCCTGCTTTTCCTTCTCCACAAGGAATATATCCCATCCATTTTTAGTTTCCTCTATTACCTCTTTTACTCTTCCTACCATTAGTACAATATGTCGATGTGCAGTAGAGAATACTGACCAGTTGGCCTTTGCAATCAAATCATCTATTTCTTTTGGAGAGTTGACTGGGTAGACAGCAAGTAATTTTTCAATTTTGATTTTCTTGTCAAGTTCTACAACAGATTGTCTTCTTGCTTCTAGTCTTTTGAATAATTCATTTGGTAGTTCATCTACAACTTCCATAAAAAACTTCTTATAGATATCCAGGTGTAAAATAACACTGTTTTCAACTTTCTCTTTCTCATCTACTGATAGTGTATCATATAATCTTTCTATGTTCTTGAGTTTTACTTCTTCTATGATTTCATCCATCAGTTTGTTAATTGGAGCAATGTTTTGTTTAGTCCTTTTCTTCTTAGGTGTTATCTTTTTCTTTGGGGTTGTCTTCTTTACCAGAGACCTCACTGCCTATTGTTTTTGTCTAGTTCTTCTAGGCGATGGTATGGATACTGGTGGAGGTTGTGTTTTTCTTACAACTCTTTTAAATTCAGTTGTCTTGTCACTCTCTGAAGAAGTTGCTACCAGTGATAGGTGAGTTTCTGGTTGTTGTGCCTATATTTCATCTTCAGTGATACCGGTTTGTTTTAGTACATCTTCTTTTATAGCCTTAGCCTGCCTTGAACCTCTTCTCATAGTTGCTTCTACTTTCTTTACTCTCTTCTTAGATTGAATTTGGCTTTCAATGGTCTCAACACTATTAAATACTTATTCCTTAGGTTCATTTGGTGCTTCCAGAAGTGCTTTAGCATATGTTTCAATAATGTGGTCATAAGTCTCATAACCCATCTCAGTAACCCAAATTGTTCTTGGGATAACTGCTTCCATCCAGATCTCATCCTTTTTAATTACAAAACATATATCATCCTTATATTTGTTAACAATTTCTTGTGATAGTCTGATTCTTTTGTTCATTCTAATCTTTAGTGCTTGAAAATACTCATTGATATTCTTTTCCTTGTTTTCACCCATGTTGTTGAATAAGTCTGACAATTGTTTTCCTACTGGTTTGTCAAATCCAAGGTTCTTGTTGTTGGCATTATGTGAATTGGTATGAGGACATAATGACATTGTATGCTATCATTGATGTCAATATACCTGAAGGGTGAGAACCGACATCTGTGAGAATCGATATAACACCATGAACCAACATTTGTACCAAAGTGAAGTGGTGTGTTTGTTCAAGTTGAACCGGCATATGGTTATGGGAACCGACACATGGAAGTGTTGTATGAATACCGGTTGGTAGTCTCAACTTCAGGGTTTCCGGTTGAAGTGCTTCAAGCCTGTGTGGCTCAACCTGTGACTTTGTGTGATGAGTTAGCATGGTAACGATGAACATATCATGTTGCCACACTAGCCTTGTGTGCATGAAGGATCTTGCATGAAGGAGATTGTTCCTATCTACCTTAAGAATGTGTGAAGTCTGTAATCAATGATAACATGTGATGGTTTATCAATTACCAAGAAATCAGTGGAAAATGGACGATGGAGAATATCATGATATTGGATCAAGACTGTTGCATTTAATGTAGTGTGCTCAATGGCCAGGATTGAACTGTTTGAATTCCTTAACCTAACAGGTTTTGGGTTTAAGGTTTATGCTACCAACCTATCTATTTTCCTATAAGGTCGATGTTGTGATTCTTTCAATAGTTGTTGGCAAATGTTGTGTGTGTGTATCCAAGAGAAGAGATACGTGATTCTTGCTAGACTAGAGGAGAGAAGTGATACCTACAGAGTGTAAGTGCAGAAGGTGAAGAGGAGCTTAAGAGGATCTGCATTGGCATTGAGTGTTGTTACCAGATCATTGTAATACCTATTGATTTCTAATCACTTCAATAGTTGAGAAATCCCTTAATAGGGTAGCTTTAACTGACTTGCTATAAATCCTTTAACAGGGTGACTCAAAACCATTGAGTTCTTGAAATCCTCTAATAAGGTAACCTTTAACAGGGTTTAAACCCTTAACTGGGTATTCTAGCCATCCCTTAACCAGGTGATCCCTAATAGGATCTATTCCTAACAGAACCTATTGTATCAATCTTTAACCAGACAAGGCTCCTAATAGAGTGGACTTCTAAAGAGTTCAAAAATAAGCTTGTGGGTATTCATCCCCACCGTGGTTTTTCCCAGTTGGGTTTCCATGTGAAAAATAGGTGTGTCATGTGTGATGTCTTCTTCATGTGATGCTATGTTGTTTTCTATCAAGTGGTGAATCATAATGATCTATTTGTTTATATGTATATCTTTGATGGTAGATTACCTGTTCATGCATAAGGGTGAAATGGAAATGAAATGTTAGATTGTATGAGAAGATGAGTGTCAATTGGTTTATGCTTGTCTCAGTTATTTTGGGTTTTTCCAGTTGTACTCTATTTAAGGACCGGTGTTACTATTTGTCTGTCAATATACAATGTCTGCTAACAAACCAACTTAAGAGTGTATTTTTGCCTATATTGATTGCCCCCCTCCCTCTCAGTACTAGTTTGGTACTATCCATTCATCATTGATTTATCAATTGGTATCAGAGCGTCCTCCAGGTCCTCTAAGTTATAAGCTTAACCGCTTGAGGTAAAGATCCCAATCTAATGATGAAGAGGGAAGGTCCAAATTTTAACAGAGAAAATTTTAGTATATGGAAAGACAGAATGAAGATATACATTAGAAGCATGGGTGCTCAACACTGGAGCTATGTTGAGAATGCCTATGTTTCCCCTACCGATACTCTCTATTAGGTCCCGGAGACAACTAAGAGGGGGGGGGGGTGAATCAGTTGTCTAATAAATTCAAACCAAAAACCACTTAACCAACTTAATGCTTAATACTAGTAAACCAGTTAAGTATGTCAGTAGATAGTGTTAATAGTAAATTGTTATACCAGTAAAGATTAATGCATGAAACATAAATACAAAGTCATCCACAACACATAACACCAATACCTGTACGTGGAAACCCTGTAAGGGGAAAAACCATGGTGGGAAACCTTACCCACAATCAGATGATACTACTACGGATAGTAAGTGTACATAAATGGGGTCTGTACATGCAGAAAGGCCAACATCCTAGAGCTCACTGCTCAATCACAAAATGGGAGTCACACTGACTACAGTTGGATGGTTAAATCCAATAAGATTGTACTACACAAAATAGCATCTTCATATGCTGGATTTAGTACCGGTGTAATGCTAATATGCTTTCACAAAAACCTAGCTTCACCTTCAAATGATGTCTTCGTGTATAGATCTTCTTAATCTCACATATACCTTCACACAATTCTTTTTCGCATTCCACATTCGATCTTACAAATAAGATCTTACATTTATACCATAACCTAAGACCAATTTTAGTAGGTCGGCTCTACAAGATATTACAATAAAATTTTTTTTACAATCAATATAATATCCGATGCAATAACCAATTAAACATGTTGGCTTAATGCATTTACAACAATAATAAATCATCTTCATAGCGTGCCATGCTGATCTAGAAAAGATAAACCTGCCGGTGTAACCCTGGACTTATTTGCCAATAAAAGCAAATATGCAAGTATGAATATACCAATGATTAATTATTCAAAACAAAGTGTCCACACAATGTCTTCAACATTACCAGGTGTCTTCCATATCATTCCAAGTGTCGGTGATCATTATATCCTACTAGTGAACCATATACCAGTAACTGTGCAATAGTTACTTGCTTGCTAGTGAATGTTGTTGGATTTCCAGAGTGCTAGTGTTTTAGTAGGTGTTGACATCAATGACAAAACCATACCAAAATATCAACAATCTCCCCCTTTGGCATTGATGGCAACACAAGATGGAAAACCATCAAAGTGCCAAAACAGAAATGCCAAATACCAAAAACCAACAATCACCTTTAAACAACAATCTCTCCCCCTGGGAGCAACATGTGTTTATCTAAAGATTTTCAATACAAGTCTCTTAAAAGGTAATGTGTTTTTCCATAGATATCTCTCCCCCTTTGACATCAAATGCCAAAGTTATAATAAAACCAAGTTCATATACAAAATACCATCAATTCAATATACCAACTACTCCCCCTGAGAAGTAGCTTCCTCATCAAAGACTAGAGTAAAAAATTTGTCTTTCAATTCTGCTCGTTGATGACAATCATCAACTGTCTAAGTTTCTACCAATGGTGGTATGACTCCAAGCTGATCTCTGAGATATTAAAAAGTCTCCTTAGGTAAAGGTTTTGTGAAAATATCTGCAAGTTGTTCTTTAGTATTCACATAAACTAGTTTTATCTCTTTTTCTTCAACTTTTTCCCTTAAAAAATTCAGTTTGATAGAAACATGTTTTGTTTAAGAATGTAATACCGGATTCTTAGATATATCAATAGCTGCAGTGTTATCACAGTATATAGTGATAGGTTCCTTGCATTTTACCTTTATGTCTTTCAACATTTGTTTAAGTCATAGTACATGTGTACAGTTAGTTGTTGTTGCAACATATTATGATTCTGCTATTGATAAAGATGTACAACTCTATTTCTTACTCAACTAAGAAACTAATTTCTTTCCAAGAAAGAATGCTTCGCTGGTGGTTCTTTTTCTATCATCCACATCTCCTGCCCAATTTGCATCTGTGTATGCACATAGATCAAAATTTTCATCTCTAGGATACCATAATCCAAGATTTGCAGTGCCTTGTAAGTACCGAAAAATCCTTTTTACTACTGATTCATGATTTTCCCTAGGATTACTTTGAAATCTTGAAACAATACATACTGCATTCATAATATCAGGTCTAGTTTGTGTCAAATATAGTAAACCTCCTATCATAAATTTGTATCTAGTCTGATTAACACGTGTAGATTCATCCCTTTGAGATAATTTGTCATTTGTAGTCATAGCTGTGCTTACTAGTTTAGAGTTCTCCATTCCAAATTTCTTTAGTAACTCTTTCAGGTACTTGGATTGACTCAAAAATATACCTTTATCAGTCTATGAAGTCTGCAATCCTAAAAAGAATTTTATTTCTCCAATCATAGACATTTCAAATTCTTGCTACATTTTAATAGAAAATTCCTTACATAATCCATCTTCTCCTCCAAAGATTATATCATCAATGAATACTTCTATAATCAAGATGTCATCATTAGTTATTTTGTAATATAAATTATTGTCTGCATTTCCTTTAGTAAAACCAATCTTTAAAAGATATTTATCCAACCTTGCATACCAAGCTCTTGGGGCTTGTTTCAATCCATACAGAGCTTTTCATAACCTGCAAACCATATCATTGTCATTCGTCAAAGAAAATCCATCAGGTTGTTCAATATAGACTTCCTCTTCAAGATCTCCATTCAAGAATGCACATTTAATATCCATTTGATAACCTTTGTAGTTCTTGTGAGCTGCAAAAGCCAAGAATAATCTGACTGCCTCAATTCTAGCTACCGGTGCAAAGGTTTCATTGTAATCAACTCCCTCTTTCTGAGAATATCCCTTACAAACTAGTCTTGCTTTATTTCTGACAACCTTACCATCTTCATTAAGTTTGTTTCTAAATATCCATCTAGTTCCAATTACATTTTTATCTTTAGGCCGAGGAACTAATGTCCAAGTATTATTTTTCTCAATTTGTCCTAATTCTTCTTCCATAGCTTTAATCCAAAATTTATCTTCACATGCCTCATTAACAGATGATGGTTCAATTTGAGAAATAAGACATACCTCTTCATTTGCCAGTCTTCCTTTTGTCATAACTCCTTTAAATTTGTTTCCAATTATCTAATCTTTAGAATGATTGAATCTTACATACTGGGGTGTCTTAGTTTGTTGTTGTTCTTCAATTACTTTGGAATCCTTAGATGGTACCGGGGTAATTGGATCTTCATTCTATACCGGTGGATTTAGTGTAGGTTCATTTGTCACAATTTCTGTTGCCGGTTCAAAGTCTATATACCTTGAAGTTCCTCTGAATTGTTCTTCAATCTTTACATTTGTACTCTCAACAATTTTCTGCAATCTCTTGTTTAAACATCTATATGCCTTGGTCTTAGATGAATAACCAAGAAATATTCTTTCATCACTTCTAGGATCAAATTTGCCAATATACTCATCTCTTCTAATATAGCATTTACTTCCAAAAATTTTGAAATACTTAAGAGTAGGAGTATTACCAAACCATAGTTCATGAGGGGTCTTGCCAGTTTCATCTTTGATATGAACTTTGTTGAATGTATAGATGGTTATGCTGACTGCTTCTCTCCAATACACATGTGATAAACTTGCTTTAGATAACATGCTTCTTGCTGCATCCAAGATAGTTCTATCTTTCCTTTCAACAACTCCATTCTGTTGTGGTGTCTGAGGTGTTGATAACTATCTTCTAATTCCATTCACTTCATAGAATGTATTAAATTCCTTAGATGTGAATTCTCCTCCTTGATCTGATCTTAAACATTTGATTTTCTTACCGGTTTCATTTTCAACTATTGCTTTGAATAGTTTGAACTTTCCAAGTGCTCCTGATTTTTCTCTGAGAAAAGTAACCCAACACATTCTAGAATAATCATCAATAATTAGCATGAAATATCTATCACCTTGTAAGCTTTTAGTTCTAGCTGGACCACATAAATCAGTGTGAATCAAATCAAGAGCATTATTGGATTTTTCTGGAATACTTTTGAAACTAGCTCTAACTTGTTTTCCAAATTGACATTCCTTAAAAATTGTATTATGAGGTTTCACAATTTTAGGTGGATCTCTAACTACCTTAGAAGTACTGATCTTTACAATGCAATCAAAGTTTACATGATAGAGTCTGTTATGCCATAACCACCTTTCATCTATATGTGCAATCAAGCATGCCTTTTCATTGTTATTCAAATGAAAGATATTACCTCTAGTCTGATTACCGGTTGCAATTTCCAAACCAGTTCTATTCATGATTTTGCATTTTCCATTCTTAAATTGTAACTAAAATCCTTTCTTAACTAATTGACCAACACTTAAAAGATTATGCTTTAATCCTTCAACATAGTAGACATTGTCAATGTTATTCTTACCATCAAGAGATATTGTACCCTTACTTTTGATTGAATAGGCTTCATCATCTCCAAATATTACTAAACCTCCATTGTATTCTTGAAAGTTCAAGAATTTACCCTTGTCTCCTGTTATATGATGTGAGCATCCTGAGTCAATGATCCATTCATCCTTTACTTCAACTCTAGTTGCTAGGGCTTGTTCTACTGGTTGAGAAGTAGTTGTCGGCTAATCTTCTATTATAGCAACAAAAACCCACCCATTGTCTATTGGATCCTCATCAGAATCATCAGTTACACCTTCATTAGTAATGTAACAAGATTTGTCTTTGTTCTTCTTAAATATTTATCTTTGATATTCAGGATTAGGCTTGTATGTTCTTCTAGCTTCTTCTCTTAGTCTAGCATGTCTATCAAGGCATCTCAAAGCCATATGACCAATCTTATTGTAGTTAAAACATTTAAAGGGTGCTTTACCTTCATACTTACTTCCAACTAGACCTTTTGGCATTTTCCTTGCAAATAGTGCTTCAAGTTCTTCAAGTTCTTCATTCTCCTTCCTAGTTTCTTCAAGTTCTCTTGTATAAAAGGCTTTCCAATCTGATTAGTCAAATGATGGAGTAGATGGTGTTGATGCTTTAAAGGCCAAATCTGTCTTTATAGTAGCAACGGGACCAAATTCCTCTATTTCAAAAGCTGAAAGTTTTCCAATGACTGAATCCTTAGTTACTAATGTATTAGGCATTGTTCTCAACTCATTTATAGCAGTAACCCTCATTTTATATGTTGGTGGAAATCCTCTTAAGATTTTTGAAACAATTTCATCCTCACTCAAGGTTCCTCCACAACATTTAATACCCAAAAAAAATCATTTACTCTTTCCATAAAGGCAGAAATCCTTTTATCTTCTTCCATTTTTAGATGTTCATACCTGACTCGGAAGCTTTCAAGTTTTTCAATCTTGACTGTCGAATTTCCTTCCTTCAGTGTTTCGAAATGATCCCATAAATCTTTAGCAGTAGACCTATCTGATAATCCCATGATTTGTTGATCTGATAATGCGCTTAAAAGTGCTTCTCTTGCTTTGCAATCATTCTCCTCATCTTTAGCTAAGGTAGTTGGAGCAGTCTGACCAGCTACAATAGCAGTATAACCATTCTTTGTAACTTCTCAGATGTCTTTACCAATGCAATTCAGATGTGTCTCCATCCTGATCTTCCATATCACATAGTTGGTTCCATCAAGTTTAGGACTATCCTTCTTGTAATAATTAGTAGACATTGGATCTCCTCAAGTTGTTAAACTTTTGTAAAATGAGGACTATGCTCTGATACCAATTGTTAGGTCCCAAAGACAACTGAGAGGTGCGGGGGGTGAATCAGTTGTCTAATAAATTCAAATCAAAAACCACTTAACCAACTTAATGCTTAATACCAATAAACCAGTTAAGTATGCTCGTAGAAAGTGTTAACAGTAAATTGCTATACCAGTAAAGATTAATGTATGAAACATAAATACAAAGTCATCCACAACACATAACACCAATACTTATATCTGGAAACCCTGTAAGGGGAAAAACCATGGTGCGAAACCTTACCCACAATCAGATGATACTACTGCAGATAGTAAGTGTACATAAATGGGGTCTGCACAAGCAGAAAGGACAACAACCTCACTACTCAATCACAAAATGGGAGTCACACTAACTACAGTTCGATGGTTAAATCCAATAAGAATGTACTGCACAAAATAGAATCTTCATATGCTAGATTCAGTATCGGTGTAATGCTAATATGCTTTCACAAAAACCTAGCTTCACCTTCAAATGATGTCTTCGTGTATAGATCTGCTTAATCTTGCATATACCTTCACACAATTCTTTTTCACATTCCACATTTGATATTACAAATAAGATCTTACATTTATACCATAGCCTAAGACCAATTTTAGTAGGTCGGCTCTACAAGATATTACAATAAAAACATTTTACAATCAATATAATATCCGATGCAATAACTGATTAAACATGTCAGCTTAATGCATTTACAACAATAATAAATCATCTTCATAGCGTGCCATGCTGATCTGGAAAAGATAAACCTGCCGGTGTAACCCTAGGTAACCCTGGACCTATTTGCCAGTAAAAGCAAATATGCAAGTATGAGTATACCAATGATTAATTCTTCAAAAAAAAGTGTCCACATGATGTCTTCAACATTACCAGGTGTCTTCCATATCATTCCAAGTGTCCATGATCATTATATCCTACAGGTGAACCATATACCAGTAACTGTGCAATAGTTACTTGCTTGTCGGTGAATGCTGCTGGATTTCTAGAGTGCTAGTGTTTTAGTAGGTGTTGACATCAATGACAAAACTATACCAAAATACCAACACTCTCACTGATGACCAAAAGAGAGAGATGCAAGAGAATGGGCAAGTCATGGAAGCCCTAATTAGTAGTTTATCTAAAATTGAGTTTATTGATGTCCAAGATAAGGTAAATCCCAAAGAGGTATGTGATACTCTTAAAAATATCTATGGCAGTGATGAGTATGTAAAACAAGCTAAGGAAGAAAGCCTTAGAGGGAAGTTTGAAGACATGCAGATGGTTGAAGGTGAGACCATTCAACAGTATGGAATAAGAATCAAAATCGTTGTTGGTGATATCAAGAGTGGAGGTGGTAAAATGGAAGATTCCACTATGGTGAGAAAAGTCCTGAGATCCCTATTACCAGTCTATGCAATAAGGGTTGCTCCTATTCAGGAGCTGAGATCAATAGAGAAGACTAAGGTATCCCTAGACTGCATCATTGTAAAGTTGATAGCATATGAGCTAAATAGTTTTGATGGCAGTGTTCAAAAGACTGAATCAACTTTTAAAGCTTTTGTTGTACCATCCAAAAAAAGGAAAAGAAGCTAGTACTAGTGGTGAACCAAGACAGAGTAGAGAAATGGATGATGAGGAGATTCTGATAGCATTTGAAGCTCTCCTTGCCAAGAAAATTTCTAAAGGAACCAAAAAATATAGAGGTAAGCTTCCTTTGAAATGCTTTTCTTGTAACCAGATAGGACATATTGCTGTAAATTGTCCTAATGGTGAAAACAAGGACAAATTGGAAAGGTTCAAGAAATTCAAAGGAGGAAACTGGAGAAACTATTTTGTGGCATTTGATGAAGGTGTTACAGATGAGGAATCAGAGGATGAAGAAAATGAAGATATTGTGTTTGTTCCTATCAAGGAAGATGTGTCAGACAAGAAGGCTCTTGTCTCCCTGTTTGATAATTCCAATGAGTGGATCATTGACAGTGGTTGTTCTCACCATATGACTAGTGATCGGAGCAAGTTTTTATCCTTGGAAGAGTATGATGGTGGTGTGGTTTTCTTTGGTAATGATGCACCATGCATGGTCAAAGGTAGAGGGTCCGTCTCTCTGAATGGAAAGAGTAGTGCTGACAATGTGTATTGGGTTGATGGTCTCAGACACAATCTTCTATGTGTTTCCCAGCTGAATGATAGTGGCCTCACTCTAGAATTCAAGAATGGAGTGTGCAGAATCAAAGGAAAGAATGGTGAATTGGTGGCCATCGGCATGCAGACCAAAGGTAACCTATTTCAAATGAATGAAAATATAAGTACATGTCTTATGGCTAAATTTGATGATAGCTGGATATGGCATAGGAGACTCTGCCATGTAAACTTTGATAACATTGTGAAGGCTAGTAAGATCAAGGTAGTTAGAGGCTTGTTGGTGCTAAGCAAACAAGATAATACCTTGTGTAGAGAATGTCAATTGGGGAAAATGTCTTCCTCAACCTTTAAAGGTAAATCTTTCACTGTTGACAATTTGCTTGATCTTGTGCATACTAATTTGTGTGGTCCTATGAAAACTAGGAGTGTGTAGGGTGATAGGTACTTCATGATTCTCACTGACGACTACTCAAGAATGATGTGGGTCACATTCTTGAAAGTTAAGTCTGAAGCTTTTGTAAAGTTCAAATCCTTCAGAGCATTAGTGAATTCAACAAGTACTGTGAAGAACATGGCATCAAGAGGCAACTATCTACCCCCCGAACTCCACAACAGAATGGCCTAGCAGAGAGGAATAACCAGACTATTTTTGAAGCAGCTAGAACCATGTTGAATCAAGGAAAGGTAGCTCACACCTTTTGGACAAAAGCAGTGAGCACTGTAGTCTACACAATGAACCAAGTACTCATCAAGAAGGGTAAGGATAAAACTCCTTATGAGTATTGGACCGATAAGACACCTATGGTTAGATACTTTAGAGTGTTTGGTAGAAAATGTTACATCAAGAGGAGTGAACACCAGAGCAAATTTGATGCTAAATGTGATGAGGGAATATTCCTAGGGTATTCCACCAAGAGCAAAGCTCTCAAGTGTTTCAATAATAGAACTCAAAGAATTATGGAAAGCATCAATGTAAGAGTTGATGAAACCTCTGAGAAAACTAAGGAAACCGACAGCGAGCAAGTGGTAAATGAACTAGTTACAACCTTCTAGGAACTGGTTGTCAGTCAACCAAGTACTAGTAATAGTGTTCCTAGACCGGTAGATGTAGATTCTGATACTGATGGAGATGAGGATGAAGAAGAAAAGCAAGAGGAATCTATCAAGACCATTCCTCGGTATGTCAAGCTGAATCATGATCCTAAGCAGATCATAGGAGATAAGGATGCAGGAATCCTTACAAGAAGAAAGGTCAGAGAAAACTAATGTATGATCTCTAAATTTGAGCCTAAATCATTCAAAGAGGAACATAAAGATGAAGACTGGATCAAGGCAATGGAAGATGAACTTGACCAGATAGAGAAAAATGGTACATGGTCTTTGGTACCTAGATCAGAGCATAAAAATGTCATTGGTACCAACTGGGTTTTCAAAAACAAGTTGAATGAGGGTGGCACAGTGATTAGGAACAAAGCTAGATTGGTGTGCAAAGAATATGCCCAAGAAGAAGAAGACTATGGAGAAACCTTTGCTACTGTAGCCAAATTGGAAGGAGTTCGTATGCTTCTTGCATATGCAGCTTTTAAAGGTTTCAAAGTATATCAAATGGATGTAAAATCTACATTCCTAAATGGTGTACTTGAAGAGGAGGTGTATATAGAGCAACCAAATGGGTTTTCCCTATTTGAAGATAGTGACATGGTATGCAGGCTACATAAAGCCTTATATGGTCTAAAGTAGGCACCTAGAGCTTGGTATGAATGTTTGCATTCCCATCTTGTGAAGATTGGATCTGAGAGAAGAAGTGAAGATAGCAATATCTACTTGAAGTCTGAAGGAGATCAGATCTTGATCTGTGAGGTATTTGTTGATGACATTATCTTTGAAAGAGATGACAAGATGAGTCATGAGTTTGCATATGAGATGAAGAAAGAGTTTGAGATGTCACTCATAGGGGAGATTAAGTTCTTCATTGGACTACAGATCCAACAGATGAAAGATGGAATCTTTATCACTCAGTCCAAGTATGTCAAAGAGGTGTTGAAGACCTTTGGCATGGAAGATAGCAAACCGGTTGGTACACCGATGGTGTCCAGTTGTAAACTATCCAAAGAGGATGACTTGGCATTGGTTGATGAGAAGGAATACTGATCAATGATTGGTAAGTTGCATTATGTAGTGCATAGCAGACCAGATATTGCACATATAGTTGGCATTACTACAAGGTTCCAGAAAAGTCCAAGAGAATCCCACTTGGTTGCGGTCAAGTGGATTCTTAGGTATCTAAAGGGAACTATTGATTATGGATTGTGGTATCCATATAGCAAGGATTTAAACTTAAAAGTATACACAGATGCTGATTGGGCAGGTAATGTAGATGATTGGAAAAGCACAACCGGTGGTGCATTCTTTCTCGGTAGTAGACTGGTCTCATGGATGAGTAAGAAGCAGAGTTGTATCTCTCAGTCTACAGCAGAAGCAGAGTATGTTGTAGCTTTCACGAACTGTACTCAGACAATTTGGATGAAGCATGTATTAAATGGCTTCAAAGTTCCTATATCTAAACCGGTAAGTATATTTTGTGATAGTACTAGTGCAATTAATATCTCCAAGAATCCGGTTTTACATTCTAGAACCAAGGACTTTGAGCTTAAGTATCATTTCTTGAGAGAAAAGTTTCAGAACAAAGAGATTGCACTGAAACATGTTTCCAATAAGGAACAGTTAGTAGACATATTCACCAAGCCTCTCCCAAAGGCTACATTTATGTACTTAAGAGGTGAATTAGGGGTGTTGCCCCTTTAGGAGGTAAACTAAAGGTATATGGTCCACATCAGTCATGTATTGCATAGTCAAATTTTTCTTTAGGATTGATGTGTTGAAGGATTCTACTCCTCAGGGGGAGTAGCATAATGGAACAGGGAAGCTTGTGCCTCCACTTTGGCAATGTTGTCAAAGGGGGAGAAGATGTGAAGTGGAGAAGATATCTAGAGAAATTGGGGGAGAAGATGTGAAGCGGAGAGATATCTTTGTATATTGCCATCAATGCCAAAGGGGGAGATTGTTGGCATTATGTGAACCGGTATGAGGACATAATGACATTGTATGTTGTCATTGATGTCAATATGCTGAAGGGTGAGAACCAGCATATGTGAGAACCAGTATAACATTGTGAACCGACATTTCTGCCAAAGTGAAGCGATGTGTTTGTTCAAGGTGAACTAGAATATGGTTATGGGAACTGACACATGGAATTGTTGTATGACTACAGATTGGTAGTCTCAACTTCAGGGTTTCCAGTTGAAGTGCTTCAAGCCTGTGTGGCTCAACTGGTGACTTTGTGTGATGAGTTAGCATGGTAACGATGAGCAGATCATGTTGCCATGTCAACCTTGTGGGCATGAAGGAGATTGTTCCTATCTACCTCGGGAATGTGCAAAGTTTGTAATCGATGATAACGTGTGATGGGTTATCAGTCGCCAAGAAATTGGTGGAAAATGGATGATGGAGAATGTCTTGAGATTGGATCAAGACTATTGTATTTAATGTAGTGTGCTCAATGGTTAGGATTGAACCATTTGAATTCCTTAACCTAACAAGTTTAGGGTTTAGGGTTTATGCTACCGACCTATCTATTTTCCTAAAAGGTCGATGTTGTGATTCTTTCAAGGGTTGTTAGTAAATGTTGTGTGTGTGTATCCAAGAGAAGAGATATGTGATTCTTGCCAGACCAAAGGAGAGAAGTGATACCTGTAGAGTGTAAGTGTAGAAGGTGAAGAGGAGCTTAAACAGAACTGCATTGACATTGAGTGCTGTTACCAGATCATTGTAATACCTGTTGATTTCTAATCACTTCAATAGTTGAGAAATCCCTTAACAGAGTAGCTTTAATTGAATTGTTGTAAATCCTTTAACAGGGTGACTCAAAACCATTGAGTTCTTTAAATCCTCTAACAAGGTAACCTTTAATAGGGTTTAAACCCTTAACCGGGTATTTTAGCCATCCCTTAATCGGGTGATCCCTAACAGGATCTGTTCCTAACAGAATCTATTGTATCGGTCTTTAACCAGACAAGGCTCCTAACAGAGGAGACTTCTAAAGAGTTCAAAAACAAGCTTGTGGGTATTCATCCCCACCGTGGTTTTTCCCAGTTGGTTTTCCACGTGAAAAATATGTGTGTCATGTGTGATGTCTTCTTCATGTGATGCTATGTTGTTTTCTATCAAGCAGTGAATCATGTTGATCTAGTTGTTTATATGTATATCTTTGATAGTAGATTACCTATTCATGCATAAGGGTGAAATGGAAATGAAGTGTTAGATTGTATGAGAAGATAAGTGTCAACCGATTTATGCTTGTCTCAGTTATTCTAGGTTTTGCCAATTGTACTCTGTTTAAGGACCAGTATTACTGTTTGTCTATCAATATAGAGTGTCTGCTGACAAACCGGCTTAAGAGTGTATTTTTGTGTATACTGTTTCACCCCCCCTCTCAATACTGGTTTGGTACTATCCATTCATCATTGAGTTATCACTTCTTACCTATACTGGGCACCTGTTTGGTTATATGTAGCATTAAGCATACACGTAAATTACCAAATCTAAAACTTCCTTTCTTATCCTTCTTGATCTTCCCTAAATTGTCAATCAATTCATCCTTAAGCCATTCACATACATCAATTTTCACATTTTCTTTTACCATATCATGTGCACTTTTTATGCATAAACTTGAAACTGAGCTAAGTCTATTTGCATGTGTTGCTTTGTATCCTAAAATCATTCTAACAAATCTAACATTTATATTGGTCACATCATTAAACCTTAGAGACCTTCTGTCGGATGTTGCATTAGTTAGGTTCATTACTAGGTCATTTGAGACCTTTGTTTTATCTAGTCGGCTACCGGTGGAGGGTAACCCTGTTACAACTTTCATCACTTCCTTGGTAATTTTATGGATTGAATCTAACCAAAAGAATGCACCATGTACTCTGCTCAATACTTTCCTAATAACTTCCTTGGAGAAATCTAGAATGCTGAGAATTTCTGTGAATCCTAGGGTTTCAATAATTTGGTGTTCAAGTTTTACTCTACCGGAATCATCACAGATAACAGATTTGTACATGTCCTTTATTTCTTCATCTCCCAATTCTTCTATATGGCAATGGATATAGATTCTAGGATCTTCTGCATAAACAACTCCTTTAGGAATTTTAGAAAAAGCACCTACATTGTCATCCCTTTTAGCTATCTCAGGAACTAGCTGAAATATGGGCCTAGGGCGTTTGTTTACCTTGACTACAATAGGGTTTGCTATGAATTTAGGTGCAGAGGAGGATGCCATGATTATAAATACCTTTTTCTGCCTTAGGAAGGATTGATTGCTGAAGTGCTTCACCTCTTTGCTTGAAATGCTTGAGCTCTGGATATGTCGTGCTCTTCGAATGTTTGAATGCTCAATGAAGTGAAATGGAGCCAAAAACATCAATTTATAATGTCAATTTGCTAACTACTAGATTTAATGCTTGCCGGTTAAGTAATCACTTAACTCTGTCTATCGGTATAGAAGTAATTTCAACTTCTTACCATCAACTAAGGGAATAATAGCATATGTCTCATTGATTGCCAAACCCTCAAGAAAAATTCTTCAATTTGATGAAGAGACTCTTGCTGGTGGAGTAGTATTCCTATCCACATTCAGTTTGTTACTACTTATCAAGTTGCCATTAGTTTTTATATTCAAAGTCATACTATATACTTTAGTCGGTTAACACTACCGAATCATGCAGTTGGTATACACAGAGAAGTCAGTATGCATAGTCTAGTTGGTTACGGAAGAAAGTAGTCACAAAATGCAGTACACACTGAGCTATCTACCAAGTATCTTTTTATAGCTACCGAGCAGCAAAGATGACACATCAAGTTGATATACATCGAGTGAAACATGTTACCAGATACATTTAACCTAGACATGCATATGAAAATGTGTTACAAGATCGAGGCACATCTAACCGTTATCACATTGGAAATTGCACTAAGAGATTGTGTATGATTTTGAGATCAATCTAACCAATGAAATATTTTGTATAGTAATTCATTCGAGGAATCTTGTTTGTAAGATTGAAGCAATGAAGTAGATCACCATCTTAAGAGATCTATTTATACAGCATGAGTTAAGGGTGTATGTATGAAAATAAGAAGACTGTTACAGAGACACAGAGGTCACCAAGAAGGTTTTCAGAGAATAGTCGAAGAATAGAGTAAATAGAAGGGTTTACTGAGTTACTATATGGGTTACCGAGGTATGCTATAAGCAAGGTAATCTATTCTAAGCACATAGAATCTACTATAACATTTCATATGTAAAGTTGCAGATATTTGTAATGATTTTTATTGTAATATTGTGAAGTTGAAAGAGAAACCTTTAACAAGGTAAAAGACTCTAATCAAGTCTATAAATTTTAAAACCTCTAACCAGGTGTAGCATTAAGAATAAATGTTGTAAAATCCTTTAGCAAGGTAGATCTAACAGATCTTGTTACTCCTAATAGGGTAAGCTATTAGAAATAGCTAATATGTAGCTCTAATTGAGCACTCTTTATTATTACAGTAGTGAAGTTGTGGGTGCCATCCCCACTGCAGTTTTTCTCTCTAACCAAGAGTTTCTACGTAACCAAAATATATGTGTTATGGAGTGAATCATGTATGATTGTTATCTATTTGTTTTAACTTTATTTTATGTTACTACACTATTCTGTTTATGCATAATAGTAAAGTTATTATTCAAGAAAAGTTTTGGAGTACTGATTCACCCATCCACTCTCAGTACATTAGCTTTCCATATTCGGCCTAACAATTGGTATGAGAGCTTCAATCTTGGAAAAGGGTTTAATTACCTCAAGAGAAAGATCTTATCAATGGAAGGCTACAAACAATCTCAGAGGATTGTGTATCTACAAGAAGAGCTGGATCATGCTAATCAAGTGATTGCAGACATGCAAAGGCAAATGCAAAAATCTCTGAAAGTAAGAAGAAGATTATCTGATGACTTGCAGGATTCTCAAGAGTTAGTGGAACAAATTGAGACATCATCTGAGAACAGTATATCTGAAGAGACTAAAGAAATGATTGGGGTATTGAAAGAAAAGAACAAAGCATTGGCTGATCGACTAAAAGCAATGAAAAGAGAACATGAACATTTCAGCACACAAATGATTAAAAATCTAGATGCATTAAGGATAGCTAAGGATAAAGCAAGAGATCTAGAAAGAGAGAAACAACAACTTGAAGTCTTAGTATCTGATAAAAATGATGAAATCATAAGGTTGACTGGGATTCAACAAAATATGATAGATCAACTAGGTTATGCACATCATGAAGCAATTATGAAGAATGATGAAAATCAAGCATTGAAATTTGAAGTATCAAGGTTGACCAATGAACTTGAAATAGAGAAGAAATCCAAAGAAACACTGAAGAAGAGTTATGAAGCATCAAAGATGTTGGAGGAAAAACTGATTACAAGAAGACCCAAGAGAGATGCAGGACTCGGTTACAAAGGAAAAGACTCTACCAAGAAAGGAATTCATACTACCAAGAGAGGAGAATCATCAAAGCAAGCTGGAATAGGAATAACATCAAAAGAAAGAAGCCTATTTGCTACTACTATGGAAATCAAGGTCATACTACCAACATGTGCCAAATCAGAAAAGGTAAGCAATCGAATGTCACTAAGTCCAATGGTTATTGTTACAATTGTAATAAATATGGTCACACATCTAACCAATGTAGGACAAAGTCTGTTAACAACTATCAGAAGGCAAAATACAAAGGGTTTTGTAGAAACTGCAATAGATATGAACATAGTACTGAGAAGTGCTAGCTTAAGCAAAAGAACTACATGTGGTCTGCACATCGAGAAAACACTAGAGGTTACCGACCTTACACAGATCCTTACAAACAATATGAAGCAGTACCATGGGATTACAATACAAGGATATGGTGCGAATGTTGTACAAGATATGGACATATTAGTGCCAACTATTTTATAAGGTTTGGAATGAACAAGTGAAGATCATGGAGAAATCCTGGTATGGCATGTTTTCATTGTCACAAAGTTGGACATTTAGCTGGAGATTGCAGAGATCAACCTAGAGGAGACACTGAAGAAATAAAAGAGAAATAAAAGATGATTTGGAAAAAGAAGGAAATCATGTCAAATGAAGAAAGCACCTTACCTACCAAGTTAGGTGCACCTATTCCAAATTAATTAGAAAAGGTATTAAGGGACTGCATTCTCTTAAGGTTAAAATCATAATAGTTCCTATTCTATTATGTACTAAATTCAAAATCTGCATAGTCAAGATGCATTAGTAAGTTTGAAATTCTATTAAAAGTACTTTATAGGAAACCTGTCAAGTCGGTGAATACAAGAAGCCTGTCAAGTCGGTAAATGAAGGAAATTTGGTTACTCGGTTAAAATGAAAAAAAGGAGAGTAAATTGGTTAAAGGTGAACCAAGCACATTTAATGTTTTTAACCTAACCCGCACGGAGCCTGATAAGGTATTTTGTGTACTTAAAAGTATTTTTGTGGTCATTTACACTTACCAAGTTTTCGAAAGAGCAGAGCAGAGCCAATCAAGGTGATCAAACCTCATTCAAAGAGAATTCAAGGTATTTAAATTAAATCTCATCGCATTGTTAAGCTAGCTTACCGATCTTATCAAATTGTTATTATCTGCTGAGTGTGAAGCATCTACCATTTGTAAACCGTCAAACCCTAAGGATAGTTTGCTAAGTTTTTACCTGAAATATTCAATGGTGCCCAAGATCCAAGATCCCATAGTTGTCAAGAATGTAGAGAAGCCCTCACTGAAATACTCTTTGACTCCTAAAGTTGCCTTCGAACCGGATGACAAAACTGCCTTTTCACTCATACCGGATTGAGTCTTGTTAGTCGAAGATGTGAGATTCTTCAACAAATGTTGTGTTGAAGAACTCGGTCATGTGGAAATAAGAGACACCTATGATGAACTATGTACTGATGGTGTATTAAAAAGCAAGTATGAACACATCAAAATCAAAGGATTGACTGAAGCCCTAACCTATCCTCATGTGTTCAAACCCCAGTGGGTCAAGTTTGTTTTGAGTAAAGTTCATGATGATTTCATGTGCCTAGAAGAGTAACCATTTAAAATCACCAAGGAAATCATTCATGTGATCACCGGTTATCCTATCTATGATCATGCACGAGCTCAAAAGATGATATCACAGAAGGAGTTAATCAGTTTAACCGGAGTAGAATCTGATTACAAAGGATTGAAACTAAACAATGTCACTAATGTAGAACATAAGTTTTCCATTAGAGTAATCGGTTACTATTTCTTCCAATCAGCAAGGGAAAATAGTGTACCATGTGCAGCAGTTGACTTAGCTTATAAAATTGTGAAAAAGGGAATGAAAGTTGACTTATGTGAAGTGTTACTAAAGAACCTCATTGAGAATCTGAACACAATAAGGAAGCCGAAGAAGAACAACTCGACAAATACACTAAAGTTTGGTTCACTTCTTGTATGCATGTTTTTCTACTTTGAAAAATTCTTTCCATCAATTGGTAAAGTAGTTTGGGAGCTACAACGACCAATCACCCATCAGATTAATGACTTTATCAAGAAGCTAGGTGATAATTTCAATGATATAATGGATGATTATTTTAGTAAATTTTAGGAGAAAATGCACAACAGGTACCGAATTCCACCTTAGCTAGTGGAGAAATATAAAGATGACATATGCTTTGAGGTAGACACCGATTACTGTTATGTGAATGTTGTGGAACCAAGAACTCAATCTTTGCCACCTATGGGTTACGAGATTGACTTTGATATCACACAATAGCAAATTGATGCATATCTTACATTACCAAGGCATGCTACTGAGCTGAGGTACGGAACCTATGAAGAGGTGAAGGGAAAAGTAAAAATGAACATTGTAGTACCCAAAGCTACAAAAAAAGAAACAAAGATGATAAAGGTTTTAACAGAGAAATTCAGAGAAGATTCTTCCTCCACACCCATCAAAGGCACTCTTGCCATCACCGAAGAGGAATCAGAAGCTCAAGAGGCACCTATAACATTGAGCACCGAATTGCCTAAGGGTAAAGTGTTGAAAAGAAAGAAAGTGGACACTTCAAAGGCCCTACCGACTTCTCCAACAAAGAGACCTAATACAAGAGCATCAGTAGCATCACTGAGTAAGAAATAAAAGAGTGTTACTATTCCTAAGGTAACCAAGACATACAAAAAATCTACTCAAAGACTCATTTTGGCAAAAGAGTTTAGTGATACAGAATCTGAGGATGCCAACAAATTCCAGATTGTCAAGAGCAAGAAGGTAAATATACATAGTGTTGAAAACTTATGTGCTAATCTAAAAGAATATGGTGGATTTGGTTCATTTAGATATGTCAAGTATGAAACTAGAAATAATGATGAGAAGAGACAGGCTGAAGAAGCTATCATCTACACACTTCTAAAGTTCTAGTTAGCTCCATTGGAACTAGTAAAGTCACTTCCAAATGAACTTTACTTACATATTGATAATAGGTGGAAGTATGCAATGGACTCAGAGAAACAAATCAGAGAAAGAAGTCTAGTCCATCTATTTCCTGATATGTTTGTAGTAGAAATAAAGGAACATTTGATAACCTACAATTCAAAATTTCTTGTCAAACAGAGAGCCTTAAAACCGATGAATGGGCTATATATTGATGTAGAAAATGAGACAAAAGAAAAATGGTAGGAAATCTTCAAAACTAAAGCTGCCGGCAAACAATCTACAGTTGAAATCATTGATGTCACCGAGCAAGGTCTTGATGTTACCGAACAAGACCCGGCTGACACTATTCAAATAGATGAAGATGTCATGGATACAAAGGAACCAGAGTAGGAAATGATAGAAGGCACTACATATGCAAAACTTGTATCTAGTGAATTCGTTTTAGAACAAGTTCAGCCTTATCCACCAATCACTCAACCTGTCTCTACCAAAGCTCCTTAGGATATAGCACAAGGCACTAAAGGTCACAAGTCTACAATAGGAGAAGATACTACTCTAGAATAGACCTCTCAAGAACCTTCGAGCATCAAAAATGTAGCAGCTGAGACACCTAGTACCAAGGCACCAGAAGACACCACAGTAGCTACAAGAACCAACTAATGTGTTGCCTCTACTAAGCAACCTACCAAGGGTCAGCAAGCCTCTCAAGCTATTGTCTTGGTCCAACCGACCGAAGGTAAAGAGAAGAAAGTGAAAAAGCATAGTTTCAAAGTTGATTTATCTAAACCAATAGTGTTGCCCAATGTGGATATATCAAAATTGAAGGGGCAAACACTCATTGATTTCAGTGAACTATGCAAAACAAAGGCCGAACAAGAAAAGCAAATGGCCATACAAAAGAAGAATAAAGTACTTCAGAAGGTGAAGACATGGCTATCATATATGCTACCTATAGCTATAGTGTCAACCGATGTAGCCATTCACATTCAACTAGATGAACTCCTTAATCAAATAGAAACATTTGGAGTTGATGCATCTGAGTATTTGAGCAAGCTAAAAGACAAGGAGCTTACTGCAAAAATGATAGAAGAGGTACATAAAGCTCTCGCTATTGGCAAAGTCAAACTTGTCAAATTCATTGCTGAGTTGTCCCCTCAACTCAAGCACATTCTTTATTTATTTCAGAAACTTTGTACATCTTCTATATTCATTAAAGATATCAAGAATAAAACTGATGCAATTGAGAAAGAGATCACCAATCTCTCAAATAAGTTGACTCTAGAGCCCAATTCAGTTCAAAAATTTTATACCAAGCTTCAACAACTCATGGCTCAACAATTGGAATGAAGAAATGAAGAACATAAGATCAGGATGGTCGATATAATGACACTCTAGACATTATTCCTTCCTCATCTTTCATTAGTTAAAGAATAGATTAATCGAGCCACATGCCTATCTACTACACAAGAGGGAAGAACTCTTTATGGCTTAATATCCCTATTGGCTAATATTCAAGCACAAAATTCTTTAATGGAAATTGTAAAAGATGCCCTCTCTATCGCACTCACCTATGCCAAGACAAAGTACAAATCTATTTTTGACCAGTTACCAC
Organism: Cryptomeria japonica; assembly: GCF_030272615.1. Taxonomy (NCBI): domain Eukaryota; kingdom Viridiplantae; phylum Streptophyta; class Pinopsida; order Cupressales; family Cupressaceae; genus Cryptomeria; species Cryptomeria japonica. Next base: position 839,192,510 of record NC_081411.1, read on the forward strand.
CCCTGGATGGAAATTAAGTTTTTGATGTTTGTCAAAAAGGGGGAGTAATATGATAATCTTGAGAGTGATACAGTTTTGGTGATGCAGTTTTGATATAGTATTTAGAGTATTCTATATAGGGGGAGTATATCGAGCAGAGTATGCAGAGTAAGCAGAGCACACAAGCACAGAACCGAGCATGCAAAATTAGAGTTATGTACAGTATAATGATAAGGGGAGTATATCTGAATATACTTTTTCATTGACTATTGTATATACTGTCAAGTATAGTCATTTTGCAAAGTATATAGATTTTTGAGTTATGACTTTGAAAGTAGTTTTTGTCAAACATCTCAAGTAATGTCAAAAGGGGAGATTGTTACTACTTATCAAGTTGCCATTAGTTTTTATATTCAAAGTCATACTATATACTTTAGTCGGTTAAGACTACCAAATCATGTAGTTGGTATACACAGAGAAGTTAGTATGCACAGTCTAGTTTGTTACAAAATAAAGTAGTCATAGAACATAGTACACACCGAGCTGTCTATCGAGTATCTTTCTATAGCTACCGAGCAGAAAAGATGACACACCGAGTTGATATACACTGAGTGAAATGTGTTACCAGATACATTGAACCTGGACATGCATATGAAAACATGTTATAAGAGCGAGGCACATCTAATTGTTATCACATAGGAAATTGCACTAAGAGATTGTGTATGATTTTGAGATCAATCTAACCAGTGAAATATTTTGTATAGTTATTCATTCAAGGAATCTTGTTTGTAAGTTCGAAGCAATGAAGTAGATCACCATCTTAAGAGATCTATTTATACAACATGAGTTAAGGGTGTATGTATGAAAATAAGAAGACTGTTACAGAGACACAGAGGTCATCGAGAAGGTTTTTCAAAGAACAGTCAAAGAACAGAGTAAATAGAAGGGTTTACTGAGTTACTATATGGGTTACCAAGGTATGCTATAAGAAAGGTAATCTATTCTGAGCACATAGAATCTACTATAGCATTTCCGATGTAAAGTTGCAGATATTTGTAATGATTTTTATTGTAATATTGTGAAGTTGAAAGAGAAACCTTTAACAGGGTAAAAGACTCTAATCAAGTCTATAAATTGTAAAGCCTCTAACCAGGTGTACCATTCAGAATAAATGTTGTAAAATCCTTTGGCAAGGTAGATCTAATAGATCTTGTTACTCCTAATAGAGTAAGCTATCAGAAATAGCTAATATGTAGCTCTAACTGAGCACTCTTTATTATTGTAGTAGTGAAGTTGTGGGTGCCAGCCCCACTACAGGTTTTCTCTCTAACCAAGAGTTTCTACGTAACCAAAATATATGTGTTATGGAGTGAATCATGTATGATTGTTATCTATTTGTTTTAACTTATTTTTATGTTACTGCACTATTTTGTTTATGCATAATAGTAAAGTTATTATTCAAGAAAAGTTTTGGAGTATTGATTCACCCCTCCCCTCTTAGTACGTTAGCTTTTCATATTGGGCCTAACACAGTTATGATTTCTTGATCCATTGTTTTGAAAATTTTTGCTTAACTTCTTCAACCTTTTCTTTTTCTTTCAAACTAGGACCTTTTTTGTTTGCCAGTGATCCTTTACTTCTACAAAATGTAGCAATATGCCCAATTTTGTTACATGCATAGCAAGTCACATTATTCTTTTGAATAGCTTTCCCATAACCTATGCTGGTTTGTTTTCTGCATTGATTAGATAAATGTCCAAATCTTCCAGAAACATAACATCTCACATTCATTCTGCAATTCTCAGAGTTATGACCAACTTTGTTGCATTTTGAACATTGACTAGTGGGGGTGTTGATATTCTGATAATTTCTAGATCTACATTGATTTTCTCTATGACCATACTTGTTACTATAGACACCTAAAAATGGTCAACGCTTGTGGAGTCATACTTTAACATTGGCGCATTGCCTTATTTTAGGTTTTTGTGTCGCATTAACATTTCTTCTATGTTGTGTACTTGGTCTTTATCATTTGTGAGCATCAAGTCCTTCTTCTGCATTCCTCATTTTTATCGCTTTTGAATTAGGGTTTTGTCCTCTTATCAATCTTGTCATTTTGAGATCGATTTGTCATTGATCCTCAGCCTTGTCAATCTCATCAAATTTGTGATCGATTTGTGATCGATCCTTGTCCTCTTCAATCATGTCAATTGGTTTATATCAATTTGGTCTCTTTGTCAATCTTGGTCAATTTGTCAACCAATCTCAATCGTTTGTCAGCATTGGTCCTCTGTTAATCAGAATCATGATCGAATCGACATCAATTATCTTTTGTCAAGACCTAATTGTCATCCTTGCATTTCTAATTCATCTTCTAAGGTTTTATGATTTATTCATTTAATCTTGTTTGTCATTTTCCCTCTAGGTTAAATAATTTATTTATTTATCCTAAGTATTCTTGTCACAATTAAATATTTATTTAACTGGCTAATTAATTCCCCCTCTTTTTGTGAATTAATTAATGAATGAAAAATTATTAATTAATTCACCTAATTTTCTAATTTCATCAATTTCTAATTTCCTAATTTCCACATCATTTCTAATTTTCTAATTTCCTAATTTTCTTTTTTTCCTAATTCCTAATTTCCACCTAATTTTCTAATTTGTCAAAATTCAATTTCCACCTAATTAATTTATGTCTAGTCTTTCCCTATTTTTGTGCTTCGATGGAAGCATGAATTTCTCATGCATCATACTATTGGCATAGTAAGATGTCATAAGCTTTTAGTCCTCTAACCTTTGCATTGGCAATATGTCATAATTCATGACATAGAAGGTGTCATAACCTTCTTCCTTCAGCTCAAATTTGCCATTTTGAAATCAATTGCCTCTAATATCAATTTCATGCTAATCTTGTCTTTTCTCCAATTTATCTATAAATTGGATGAATTTCTTCAATCAAAAGGTCGAATCAATCACGCTTCTAGTACCCTTATGCTGTCGTCTCGTCTTGTCAATCTTGCTTTCACATTATACTTATGCACTTGAAGGTGAGATCCACAAAACAAAGCTATTTGAAGGAGAAAGAAGGAAAATGGAGAATCATGGAGGAGACATTCACATTTGCATTGGTTTGCATTTGAATTGAATGTTTCATTTCCATTTCTCTATTGAGTGTTTTTAGGATTCTTGTCATTGCAATTGAGTTTTCATGATTGAGCTAGCTTAATTTGTTATTTGCTTTGATGATTTCTAGATTCCTAGCTACATTAATTGGTGAACCTGATGTAAACTAACCCCCTAAGCATGCTTTTGAGTTCTTTTGAGCTGATTTGCAGGTGAAAAACCCAAGAAATAGGGTAATTTTGGGCTTTCTGGGCACTTCTGCACCTGTGTAACTGCATTATGTGCCTATGTCAAAGGGATCTATGCTTGTGTCAATGCATTTTGCACCTGTGTTACTACATTCTGCACCTGTGGAAGGCCAGAAACAGAGGTAAAAATCAATGTTTTTACTTGCAAATTACTTTGTTTTGCATTCTGTTTCTACATTTTGGTTTTTCTTTGGTACTGATTCTCTGTACAACACCTTGGCATTACACATGGAAAAGAGAAAAATGAAACTACTAACAAATTTTATGCAGGTTCACTAGTCAAAGACCAAACAAATCAAACTTCTAACTTGGTGATTTTGCAGGTTACCTTGTATTTCAACCAAACTTTTGTGTTTGTGATTCATAATTAGGCACCTAGTATGATTGCTAAGTAGGATGGAATGAACATGTGTTTGCTTTGATTGTCGAGTTTGACATTGGAGTAGCAAAGTATGCTCTCATCCTTCTTAGGGTGATAAAAAATCCAGATCTTCGATAACATTCTCATGGCTCGGATTGTTTGTTACCTTTAGAGGGCCTGCCTTCCTGACCATTTGCTTTCTTTTGCAAGCAAGTGACAATCATGAGAAGGGAATGACCCAAAGTGAGTATAGCTAGAATACCTTGGCATTCTAACTCACTATAAATAAATACCTGATGTGCAAAAGCTTTTAAGGAAGGGTTATGGGAATTGTAGTTACTTGGGAAGTGATGACCCTTGGACTCTTTCTCATATCAATATCTAAGTAGGGCCTCACGGTCTAAATCGTGCTTGTACGACTACATTTGTTACTACATTTGTTTGATATCTTGGTGGGCCTATGTCTCAATCATGCTTGCGTGACACCAAGGAGTAGCGCTTAACATAAATCCTTATTACACACCTTGTATTTAGAGGCCAAAAATCCTTCTAGTTTCCTGAGAAAGAGGAGTTTGGATACTTGGAAGAGATACTAAGTTCACCATGGGGACTGATGCTTGGCTGCCCTGAGAAGTGAGTGCCATGGAGGGGAGCCCATGGGGTCAAGCATCTATGTATTCTCCTTGAATATCATAACGAGTCTACCTCTCAAGTACCTATTGTCCTTACCTACCATAAGAAATGTGTGAATGAGTATGATTGTCTTGAGTCTAAGTTAAAATATCTTGTCTTCTTTGCTTGTCAAAAGTTGAGCTGTGTCTCATTTCAAAAACAAGACAAATTGATTCAAAACAAGGTTAAACACAAGAGTATTTCATTCAACAAAGTTCAAAACACCTTCAAACATGGTTGTCAAACATTTTTCAAAATCCTATCTCAACATTCATGTCACTTAGATTTAGGTTCATCCTAGGTTTGCATTTTGCAAAGTCATTGTCAACTACCAAGGTTAGGTTTCACCTAGGTCATACCCCTATGCATATCAATAAGGGTCATCCATTTGCATGTGTCTTCTTGCATTAGAGTAATACCATTTCATAATTCAACCTTAGGTTTTGTCTTAGGTTGACATTGCCATACATTTGCATTTGCATCCTTGTCCTCATAACATTAGGTCACATTTGCATACCCTAGGTCTCTTCATTAATCTTAGGTCATTATCATATCATATTAGGGTCATTTGAATAGTAATTGTCCCTTTGCATATAGTGTCAAAACTAGGTTTTGTCATACTTGAGTAATGGAAATCTTTGATAAACCCTAAGTTATTGTTAGGAAGTCTTGACCTTATCAAACTTTTGTCTTTTTGTCATCAATGTCATTTGGTCAAACCTAGCTTAGTATCCAAGCATATAGGGGAGACATGGTCATTTTGTCCTTTTGTCCTTTGAGGTCTAGACATCATTTCAATTTCCTAAGGGTCTCATTTTTAGAATTGCATTCATGAGTTCATCAAAATCTTGAAAAACAACAAAAACATAGGTTGCATTCTTTCCATAGATTGCATTCTCATCTATTTTAGTTTGCATTTAGTTGCATATCATATATCATCCTTGAAAAAAAAAAAAAAATTGCATTACATAAGTGACATGTCTATTGAAGCAAGGTTCCAAGCACCAATGATGCAACAAAGTTTGACATATCAACCGACAATGCAATCACAATTCTATCCAACCCAACAACAAAGCAACATTGATCAAACTTTTTATGATGAAACAAGTCTCCAAATACAAAAACTAGAGGAGAAACTAGCTCAAGAAAATGAGATTTTGGAACAAAGAGTGAAAAACATTGAGAAGAATAGATCACAAATGTCCAAAATGTTTCAAAAATTTCTAGGTCAAAATTCAAAGATTGAGCCAATTGATGTAAGATCTCTTCTTGAATGATTAGACATACCATCTCTCCTCTCACAAATAGAGATGATGAAACAATTTCAAGAAAAGAGACAACATCAATTTCAACATTATGTGCCTCCACAACAAGAACATGAAGGTGTTTACTATCAATCAGATTTTCAACCATCACAACCAATTGTTCAACAGTTCGAACATTTCCAACAGACACAACCAATGGTCCAACATATACAACCAACACAACCAATGGTCCAATTTCAACAATATGTCCAACCAACTATACAATGTCAACAAATAGTTCAACCAATGGTGGAATATCAACAAGTTCAATCAGCATATCAATGTCAACAACCACAACCAAACATTCAAAAACAAAACTTGCAACATGCACCAAGCCAAGTTTTAAACATGTCGGAACAATTGAACCAAGTCCAATATCAAAACATGACATCAAACCAAAAACAAGTTCAAATTCCAGATGCAACCATGTCAAAACCTCAAAAGAAAGGTGGCTTTATTGCAATGATCTTAAGGAAATTACCAAGTGAGTTCTTTGAGGAAGATCAAAATAATACGCTTATGTCTAGCAATGCCTCATCCCCTCGCAAGCAAATTGACTCTCCAGTGGCATCTATCCCTACACCTTTAGAAGTTTCACAAGAACCTTCCATATTGTCCTCATCAAACAATACACCCAAGGATGACATTATTCAAGGGCTATCCATAATTGATTGCCAAGATAATCCAATTCATGATGCACATCCTTGTCATGTTTCAGAAATACAAGACCCAATGCCACCATGCACTTTATTGCCATTACCTATTTTAGAGGACCCCATTCGAAGTCCCTCTTCCTCATGTTCAAGCATTGATTCCTTGCTAGAATCCATCACAAATGTTCAAAGTGCATTTCCTTCATGCCAAAACATTGATCCCTTGTCAGAATTCCCCATGCATATCCAAAGTCCAACCTCATGTCAAGAGGATAATTTAGAGCATGAAGAAATGTGTCTTGAAATAGATGAAGATCAAGATCCTGAAACCTTATCATCCCATCCAATTGTTGACCAAGATCCCATTTCCCCAAACACTCGCAATGATTCACTTATTCCTGTCAATTCTATCCAAGAACACAATGTCCTTTCAAATCCCATTGACATTCCACTTCCTAAGAAAGATCAAGATATCCTTTCCATCCTTTCCGATGATCCCATTAAAATTCAAGAACAAAGCACCTTTAAAGAGGATTCCATTGATATTCCTCCGTGTCAAGATCAAATCATTCATTCAGATCCTCCACAAGATCCACTTGTTCCTCCATCTCCACATCTTAATACTCCATATACACTCCAAGATCGCATTTCTTTTGATGATCCCATTATTTCTCCCATTCCATCTCTTAATGAGCCTGTCATTGAACCATGTCCACTACACAATCCATGTCCACCTCACAATCCTAGTCCCCCTCACAATCCTAGTCCCCCTCATGATCCTAATCCCCCTCATGATTCGAATGTGTTAGTGCAAGATGTCCATGAACCCCTGACATTAACAATGGGTTCTTCCTCTTTGGTCCAATCTGATCCACTTCAAGATCTCATTATTTCTCTCATATCATATCCACCTCATAATGGACTCACATCTTTTTCCCAAATAAAAGAGTATCCTACAAGTCAAGATATTCATAAAGGCAAAGGAGTAGATCTCCATAAGAAAGAACCCCTCCATATCAAAGAAAATGTTAAGGGTCATGGCCTCAGTGAAATTCCTCAAGATGTGGGTACCCCTACTAAATTCAACATCCCTTCAAAATCCAAACATATCCTTTCCCCATCATCCCTTCCATCCATCTTAGGTCCTTATATTCCTTCGTTCTCTATGCAAGGTCAAAAAAGGCATACATCCTTGAGTAAATTTCATCAATCCAAAATAACTCCATTTCATTCATATCCATCCATGCATTCCTTTCCCCCTCCAAGCAATTTGGATGCCAAGCATAAAAGTCATAAGTCTAAAAATCCACATGTATTCAAGGATCAACATGTCAAAGCAAAGAAAAATATGATCCAAAAAGAAAAGAAAAAATCCAAAAGGTCACAAAGGTCCATTGCTAAAAAATCCAAATCTATATGCGTTCCTAAATCCCTTGTGTTGGCAATGCACTCCAAGGAACTACAAAAGCATGAAAAATCCAAAACAATGTGGGTTCCTAAGCAGCTTCTTGAAGCACAAAAAGAAAAATCCAACTTGGCATCCAAAATTGCTATTCCTCCATCCAAACCTCTCAAATGTGTTCCTCCATCACCTCCTTCTTCCATTTTGGGTCCTTATGTCCATAAATCCCTAGCTATTCCTTCATCAAAATCTCCATATCCAAAACCCACTCTTCCTCCATCAGTCCATCACCCCTCAAGGTGTGTGCCAATGTTTATCTTGCCAACATTTCTATCCACTGAAGCCCAATTCTTCCAATACCCTATCCATTATCCAATGCATATTTTTCATCCTTCGATCCCTTTGATCCCATCCTTTGCATAAATTTTTGCCTTAGTTTCATCTTATTTTATTTTCCATGTCCTTATCTTACCAACATCTTTGAGTATACTTTTAAAGGTCATGGTCCATTTATTTCAAGGCTACTATCCAAAAAAAAAAAAAGATGTTTGAGTCCTTCTTCTATCCCCTGTCATGTGTCTATCTTCTATTGAAAATGTCAAAATCAAAAAAAAAATTGAAAAAAAAAAGGTGAAAAAAAAAAGACAAAAGTAAAAAGTAAAGCAAAAATAATTTGTCCACTGGTGAAAACCTGGCAAACAAGTGCCTTGGGCAAGTACTGTGATGAAAACCTGGTAAATAGGCATCCTTCGTAATTTATGAACTTCTTGCATACCGTACTTGGGGGCAGGTTCTATCCTATCATATCCTTTTGTCCTTCATTGTTCCATTATCCTATCGAACCCCTGTCATTACCCTTCATCCTATTGTCCCTCATGTCCATTTCCTCTTTCCACCTTTGATCTTGACAAGGCTGAGGATTGTCATGAGCATCATGCATCTTGTTTGCAGCTTTTAGTCCATCATAGCTTTTGGTCTTTATCCATTTGCTTATTATAACCTTTCATCCATATTCCCTAGCTTATTGCAACTTTCTGCCACTATCCCTTAGCCTACCCCGACCTTCAGTCCATGTCCCTTATCCATTCTTGGTCTTTCTTATCCTATCCATATCTTATCACTATCCATATGCTCTTTTTCATTCCTTGATCTTGATCTGACATAAGGACGCAAAATTTAAACATGGTTTCAAAATCCTCTTGACATGTCCCTCATGCCATGTCACTGCTTTACATTGTCATATCCAGTCTCTTATCCCATCATGCAATAGCCCTTAAAAATTGTATCCATATTGTCTCCATGATAAAAGGCCTTTGTCTTCCCTCTATCCACCAACATTTCAGAAAGCCTATTTATTCACCTATCATATTCCTTGCCTTGCTAGACACTGGGGGCAAAATCATAAAAATTGAAAGATGTCTTGAAATAAATCAAAAAAATTGAAAATGTCCTGAAAAAATCATAAAAAATTGAAAAAATCCTAAAAACATTCAAAAACATCAAAAAAATCATGTGTTCATTTTCAGCTAAAATGTCCTGAAAAAATCCCTAAAAATCAAATAATGTCCTGAAAAAATCCAAAAAAATTAGAAAATGTCTTGAAAAAATCCAAATACAATCAAAAAGTGTCCTAAAATAAATCTCTATAAAGTCAAATAAAGTCCTGAAAAATGAACAAATTTTTTTTCAAAATATTAAAATCCAAAAACACGCATTTTGCAATAAATGATCCCTTTGTGCATAGACAGATCGCTGAGCATACATCCAATGACAATTAATCAAACATTGTGCTTTAATGAGATCATGCGTTAATAGATGAACTTTTCAATCAAACCAGACATGCAAACTGATCAAAATTGTCATATCAATTAATCAACATCCATATCATTTGTCCTTGTCACTATTATCATGGGTCTTATACAAGGTGTGGTATACTCAAAACCAGACTATGTCCTGTCTTAGATGGGGTACCACATTCCCTGGAACTAGACAACATGATCATTCTTGTTTTCCACTTTTGACAATGACAATTAGACTATTTGTGAGTCTTATCTTTTTACTGATTTATCTTTGGCTTTGATCATGTTCCTATGTTGCTCGATGATGTCACTGAGTGATTTAGAGTGACCGGGATGGTTCATGGTCTCTTTTTTTTTTTTTTTTGTTGTGTTTACTGTTTGTAGAACGTTTGTCACAAACTGGGGCAACTATATCATTGGGTGTCTATGATAAGTACGTTCGCTTTGTGAGCGCCGCACATACCTCATCCCTTGATGTATGCACCCTAGGATGCTTCACTCATTCCTTGTGTGCGATGTGTCTGTCTTTTGCAAAAGGGGTTGCATTTCAGCTCTGGCCTTCAATGCCATGATGCTTTGCATCCGCTTTGCTACATTAAATAAAGGTTCTCACCTACTTATGTGCATTCGTGAAAGCAAGTTTTTCTTCATCTCTACCTGTCCTCTGTCTAATTTCTGCTTACTAACATTTCTTTCGTCAGTCTTGGCAGTCCATTTGATCTTATCATTTTCTCTCATTCTTATCGACCAATTGGCCTCTTTTCTGGATGTTTCCGGCCAATTCCTTGAGGGGGCATGCATATTTCATTGTTATTGTCTGGGGCATTTTCATTATTGTTCTTTGAAACAATGCTTAAAATCACATTGTCTCAAAGAGGGGCAAAATGTAGACACCTAAAAATGGTCAATGCTTGTGGAGTCATACTTTAACATTAGCGCATTGCCTTATTTTAGGTTTTTGCGTCGCATTAACATTTCTTCTATGTTGCGTGCTTGGTCTTTATCATTTGCAAGCATCAAGTCCTTTTTCTACATTCCTCATTTTTATCACTTTTGAATTAGGGTTTTGTCCTCTTATCAATCTTGTCATTTTGAGATCGATTTGTCATTGATCCTCATCCTTGTCAATCTCGTCAATTTTGCAGTTGATTTGTCATCGATCCTTGTCCTCTTCAATCATGTCAATTGGTGCATATCAATTTGGTCTCTTTGTCAATCTTGGTCAATTTGTCAACCAATCTCAATCATTTGTCAGCATTGGTCGTCTGTTAATTAGAATCATGATCAAATCGACATCAATTAAGTTTTGTCAAGACCTAATTGTCGTCCTTGCATTTCTAATTCATCTTCTAAGGTTTTATGATTTATTCATTTAATCTTGTTTGTCATTTTCCCTCTAGGTTAAATAATTTATTTATTTATCCTAAGTATTCTTGTCACAATTAAATATTTATTTAATTAGCTAATTAATTCCCCCTCTTTTTGTGAATTAATTAATGAATGAAAAATTATTAATTAATTCACCTAATTTTCTAATTTCATCAATTTCTAATTTCCTAATTTCCACATCATTTCTAATTTTCTAATTTCCTTATTTTCTAATTTTCCTAATTCCTAATTTCCACCTAATTTTCTAATTTGTCAAAATTCAATTTCCACCTAATTAATTTTTGTCTATTCTTTCCCTATTTTTGTGCTTCGGTGGAAGCATGAATTTCTCATGCATCATACTATTGGCATAGTAAGATGTCATAAGCTTTTAGTCCTCTAACCTTTGCATTGGCAGTAAGATGTCATAAGCTTTGTAGCAGTAAGATGTCATAAGATGTCAAATTTAGGATTCTTGTCATTGCAATTGAGTTTTCATGATTGAGCTAGCTTAATTTGTTATTTTCTTTGATGATTTCCAGATTCCTATCTACAGTTACAGTTAAATCATTTTCCATTAAATTTATAAGCACTAGGTTGTCTTACCGGTTTGCTATGATCCTGTGTGTTTGTAGTACTGGAGCTTTCACCAATTTCAAAGCCAATTCTGGTAGTGTCATCTTTAGGTTTTTGATTCTTTGGCAAGTTACCAAGTTCCTCCGAGGTTTTCTTGAATTTCTCTTTATGTTGATTTGCAGTATCTAGTTCTCTTTCTAAGAATTCTTTCTTCCTCATCAGTTCATTGGAGTCATTCTGAGTGTGCATCAGATCTGTTCTCTTGTTTCTTGAAATAGAGATTTTCTTGAAGTGCTTGAATAATATCTTGAGCATCTCATAGTCATATCCTGCATCTCATTCTTTGTTGTCATGTTCTCTTGTTTCAACTTGTTTATCATATCATTAAGTTTCTTTTCCATCATTCTCATTTTGCATCTTTTCACAAAGTTCTCTTCTCTTGTTTCTTGAAATAGAGATTCTCTTGAAGTGCTTGAATAATATCTTGAGCAGCCTTTAGATCATCTTCAAGTTTGATATTTTTCAATTTTTCTGCATCATAGTCTGAGAGAGCTCCTTCAAGTTGCTTCATCAGGTTTTCCATCTCTACCGGTGTCAAGATCTTCCTCAAGTTGTTAGGATTTTGAAAATAGAGGACCAAGCTCTGATACCAATTGTTAGGATTCCCATAGATACTGAGAGGGGGGGTGAATCAATATCTAACTAGTTAATAGATTTTCTTAACTTAAAACATGTAGAGCATATTAATATTGTGTACCGGTAAGCAAAAAGTAATGCAATAAATAGAGATTAAAAAAACCACATGAAAAACACACCATAACACAAGAATTTAATGAGGAAACCCGGTGTGGGAAAAACCTTGGTGGGATTTGTGACCCACAATATTCACTTACTAGCCAATAAGAGAATATTACTGCTACAAGATGGGCCTGCACATGCAGGAAGGCCAACTGCCTAGAGCTAACTGCTCAAATATAAAATAGGAAGTCTCACTAACTTACAAAATGGATTGTATAAATCCAATGTCTTGTACTGCTTCAAAATAGCATCTATAATGCCAGATCCAGTACCGGTTTCTGCTCTGCTTCTTACATAAACCCTTAACCTATAATTCGCATAATAGGTCTACCTTATTTCGCCTAATTACATTTCTCTTCCTTACTTAAAAATGTTCTACAATGATCTCTCTTATATAAGAGTCATTTTACAACTTGCCAGGTTAGCTTACAATGATTTTATAAATAATAAACAAAATATATTACAATAAAAATCCTGTCGGCCTCTATGTCGATATGCTATCCTTCACTCCCGGTGTCGATGACCTGTGTGCTGATGTAGAGTTTGATCTTGCTATTACTAGTGGAATGCCTTGCCGGTGTAATAGGATTGTAAGGTTTCCATCAATGACAAAACCTTCAATCACCTACAATGTCTCATTGGAGTATGCATATGCCAACAATCGCATGCTGGTCCATAACCTAGACCAATTTGTCAGTAACAACAAATATGTCAACCCAATTAGACCAATAACTAAATTACCAAAACCAAGTGTCCAAACCATGTCTTTGACATAACTAAGTGATTTCCAGATGATAACAAGTCATCCTTAGTGTCGGTGAACCAAATACTAGTGACTGTGCATAAGTCACTGAACTTGCCAGTGAACATAACCAAAGATCTCCAGAAGGATAAGTGTTGATAAGCATTGACATTAATGACAAAACTAATGCAACATATCCATAATACCAACAATCTTCCTCTTTGTCATTGAAGGAAACACAAGATGGAAAAACCATCTAAGTGCCAAAGAAGAAATGCCAAAAACCAAAAACCAACAATCTTCAGAATAGATCAATACTAGAAATAAAAAATACAAATGCAGAGAGTAAGAATCTCTCCCCTAATGAAAAATCTCTCGTCAAAGGATAATGTTTTATGTTTTTCTATAGATATCTCTCCCCATTTCACATCAAATGCCAAACAAATACAAATACCAGATAAAACCAGTTCATAGAACTAATTACAAATACCAACTACTCCCCCTAAGAAGTAGCTCTCCTCCATCAAAGCCGAAAAGATTTCTCTATAAATTTTGTCGGTTTGATGCCAAGCATCAACTATCTAAGTCTCTACCGGTGATGGTATAACCCCAAGATTCTCTCTAAGATATTCAAAAGTTTTCTCAGGCAAAGGCTTAATAAAGATATCTGCAATCTGTTCTTTAGTATTCATATAAACCAATCTCACTTCTTTTGCTTCAACATTATCTTTCAAAAACTTGTATTTGATAGAAACATGTTTAGTTTTAGAGTGAAATACCGAATTCTTAGATATATCAATTGCTGTTGAATTATCACAATAAATTATTATAGGTTCTTTGCATTTTACCTTTATGTCCAACATTTGCTTAATCCATAATACCTAAGTTCAATTATTTGCTACTGCAACATATTCTGATTCTACTGTTCATAATGATGTACAACTCTATTTCTTTCTCAACCATGAAATCAATCTGCTACCAAGAAAGAATGCCCTACCGGTGGTTCTCTTTCTATCATCTACACCTCTTGCCCAATTAGCATCGGTGTATGCACATAAATCAAAATTTTCATCTTTAGGATACCATAAACCAAGATTTGTTGTGCCTTGTAAATACCGAAAAACCCTTTTCACTACCGATTCATGATTTTCTCCAGGATTAATTTGAAATCTTGAAACAATACACACTACATTCATTATATCAGGTCTTGTTTGTATCAAATACAGTAAACCTCCAATCATAGATTTGAATCTTGTTAGATTAACAAGAGCTGAATCATCCTTCAATGATAGTTTATTAGTTGTACTCATAGGAGTACTTACCAATTTAGAGTTTACCATACCAAATTTATTTAGTAATTTCTTCAAGTACTTTGATTGACATAGGAATATACCTTTATCAACCTGTGAAATCTGCAATCCTAAAAAGAATTTTATTTCCCCAATCATAGACATTTCAAATTCTTCCCGCATCTTGTTATAAAAGTCTTTGCACAATCCATCTTCTCCTCCAAAAATGATGTCATCAACAAAAACTTTAATAACCAAAATATTTTCATTAGTCACTTTGAAATATAAGTTGTTGTCAGCATTACTTTTAGTATAACCAAGCTTCAAAAGATATTTGTCCAATCTCGCATACCAAGCATACCAAGCTCTAGGGGCTTGCTTCAATCCATATAAAGCTTTCCTTAGTCTACAAACCATATCTTTATTATTTGTCAATGAAAATCCATCAAGTTGTTCAATGTAAACTTCCTCTTCAAGATCACCATTCAGAAATGCACATTTAACATTCATTTGATATACTTTATAGTTCTTCTGTGTTGCAAACGCAAGAAATAATCCGGCTGCCTCAATTCTAGCTATTGGTGCAAAGGTTTCATTGTAATCAATTCCCTCTTTCTGTGAATATCCTTTACACACTAACCTTACTTTTTTTCTGATAACCTTACCATCCTCATTAAGTTTATATCTGAATACCCATTTAGTTCCAATTACATTTTTATTTTTAGGTCGGGGAACTAATGGCCATGTATTGTTCTTTTCAATTTGTTCCAATTCATCTTCCATAGCTTTAATCCAATGTTTATCTTCACATGCCTCAATGACAGATGCTGGTTCAATTTGAGAAATTAGACATACCTCTTCATTTATTAGTCTTCCTCTTGTCATAACTCCTTGATACTTATTCCCAATTATTTAACTTTTAGAGTGATTCAATCTTACATACCTAGGTGTGTTCACTTGTTGTTGTTCTTCAGTCACTATGGAATTCTCTGATGATGCCAGTGTGACTGGATTACCATTCTATACTGGTGCATTCTATATAGGTTCCTTTGTGATTACCATTCTGTATAGGTTCCATAGACCTTGATTATCTTCACATTTGCACTCTCAATGATTTTCTGTAATCTTTTATTAAAACATATATATGCTTTTCTCTTAGATGAATAACCAAGAAATATTCCTTCATCACTTCTAGGATCAAATTTACCAATATACTCATCTCTCCTAATGTAGCATTTGCTTCCAAATATTCTGAAGTACTTAAGAGTAGGAATATTACCAAACCATAGTTCATAGGGTGTCTTACCAGTTTCACCTTTGATGTGAACTCTGTTGAAAGTGTGAACTGTTGTATTCACTGCTTCTCTCCAATACACATGAGGTAGATTTGCTTCTAATATCATGCTTCTAGCCGCATCTAGATTAGAAATGTTCTTCCTTTCCACAACTCCATTTTTCTGAGGTGTCCGGGGTGCTGATAGTTGTCTTCTAATTCCACTCACTTCACAAAATGTATTGAAATCCTTAGATGTAAATTCACCTCCTTGATTTGATCTTAAACATTTGATTTTCTTGCCAGTTTTATTCTCTACAAGTGCCTTGAATAATTTGAATTTCCCAAAAGATTTTGATTTCTCCCTGAGAAAAGTAACCCAACACATTCTAGAATAATCATCAATGATTAGCATAAAGTATCTATCTCCCTGTAGACTTCTTGTTCTTTCTGGACCACATAAGTCAGTATGAATTAAATCAAGAACATCATTGATTTTCTCATAATTACTCTTGAAAGTTGTTCTAACTTGCTTCCCCATTTAACATTCCTTACATACTGGGTTATGAGGTCTTACAATCTTGGGTAAATCCCTTGCTGCCTTAGATGAACTAATCTTTACAATGCAATCAAAATTCACATGATAGAATCTGTAGAGCCCCTCCCCGATCAAGCTCTGGTTAATGTAGTTGACCATACTAATAAATGCTAGAATTCAATAGGATGGACTCTGTTAGATGGATAGATTGGTGAGAAAAGTAATTGAACTAGGTTACATAATCATTTCACCTTGAGGTGTACATTTTGATGTGTTATGGATACATAACTTTATATGATTCTAGAATGGGATAACTATAATGCCCCGCCAGGAAAACCCTAAGGGTTTAAGTTAAAAACACTCAATAGAGTGTAAATATATATTTTTTTTAATAATAGTTAAGAGCGTTAATGAAAAGTTACAACATTAAGATAATTTGGAGTTATCTGAAACTTAGATAACACAGTGGAAGGCTAAACGATCCTAAGGAGTTTCCCAACATGATTACATAACCTTACACCTAACTCAACTTGCATCAATTGATCCAATAAACTGGATGACTTAATTACGAGATAATGCTTAAGACTTGATTATACATATGTTCAATGATTTGACATCTTATAATAATCTTATAATAGTTAGGAAGCGTTCATTTACTTTGGGTTTTAAGATAACCACCCACATTTGATGTTCTTCTTAAATATTAAAAGCATGGTTAATAAGATGAGATACATTCATTAAGGATTAAACTACAATTAATAGAGTGAGGTCCCTTCATTTGATTTCATGCAAAGCCAACTAATGAGTTGTAGTTCTTTTATGAAAGATATAATGTGAGTAGCCATAGAATTCATTGAAGTTTAATAATGCTAATAGATGGCTAAAATTTGTTAAGGTGAAATTGTATTAGGACACACGAGAGCATCCTTTAAATTAAAATATCGTTAGCTAGATGATATTCATCATTTCAAGATTAGAATGATAAGGTCATAGTGACGTTCTTCTATTAGGATTAAAATACAATTATCTTATTGCATATCACCTTTTTTTTTTTTAAATGAAGTTAATATGAGAGAGGTACTTTTACTAAGATTTAATGTATAAACAACTAATTGAATCCTTCCCTTTTTAGTTCATTTCTAGCCATCATAAAGAAATTCATTTATTTGGGTTATAATTATGGAAGGCTAGTTGAGTTCACCCATTTATAAAATAAACCTGATAAAGATTTTTTTGTTACGATTAAAACATAAACAACTAAGTAAATTCATCCAATTAAGCGAAATATAATTAACATGGCGATACTCATTTAAGAAGATAAAGTAAATACCTATATGTTGATCATCCTTTAGATTCCAACTTAGAAATTATAATAGTAATACTAACTTTGTTTTCCATTCACATTTGTTCAATTTACATGCCTAGTAACAAGTTAATCCAATGATGTAATCTAGCAAGATTCTTTCCACTATTACAACTTTAATTAACATATCTTAAATACTTTGCCATAATCATAATTTACAATGTCTTATGAATCTGATTTACTACATTCCTCAAGATGTCTGATTTTGTGCACTTGATTTAAATTCGTTAATTTTCCATCATACACTTATAGAAAATAACAACCATACAAGATAACTTAAAGCATGAAACAAAGGAAACTAAAACATTGCATAACACAGATATGATCTCAAAGTTCACCCCTAACAGGCTACATCTCTGGGTCTGCTCAACTGCAAGACCCCTTTGGCATTTAATATCGTTAGGAATACATAAATTACATGTCTTTTACATCTTTGCCACTTAGGCGGATACCACCAATTTACAAATGACCACTTTGATCCCCAAGTCCTAATTGACTTTCACGTAGAGGTAGAACCAACAAAGCATGCAAAAAGGAAGTACAAGGTCCATTGCCCAACAGTACCCTATTTAGAGACCTAAGACTTAACAGGTGTCCCAATGACAACACGACAGGGTCCAAACAAATACATCAAGGTTTGCCATCACTTTAACAAAGCAAATACAAAACTTAAACTTATAACTTTCCAAATCAATACATTGTCAAACTTCCATTCATTCTACTAGCATGTCAATGAAGTAATAACAAAATACACAAAGATAATTTAGATTCAAATTTCATACTCTCCTATACTCTAGTTTCCATTTCTAAAATTCTCGGAAGATCTTAATCATTCAAATCGAAAGACAATGCTTATTTAAAAGGAATACAATGTCTTATTAAAATATATTTCATAACGTTAGCAATGGTGTTTTATTTCAAAGGACTCATATATAGACAATATTTGATCTCTTCTCCAAGGATACTTCCCTGTTAGATTTGATTCCAAAATTAAATGTAACCAATATAAATTTAACAATACATGACTAATGAATTTTTATTTTCTTAAATAAATCAACAAATTCATATATACACAAACTTCGTATCTAATATATATATAAACAATATTTAGCGAATTAAAAACTAATTTCAAATAGAATAAACCTTCCTACAATATACTGCAAAATCCGTTTATACATACCCCATGGCATATATTATAATATATATTTTTTTTTTGTTTAAAACAAATTATATATAAAAAAAAATATCTTAAAATTTTTTTCATTTTTTATTTTTATTTTTATTCTAAACCTACCTGCGGGCCCCACCTCCCATCTTGGGAGTGGGTGGAACCCGCACGTAGGTCCCTGCGGCCCACAGCATGGACGTAGGTTCCTGCGAAGCCACACTGTGGACGCAGGTTCCCTGCGGCCCACAACGTGGACGCAGGTCCCTGCGGCCCACAGCGTGGACGCAGGTTCCTGCGAGCCACACTGTGGTTGCAGGTCTCCCTGCGACCCACAGTGTGGATGCGGGGTTCCCTGCGGCCCACGTTGTGGACGCGGGGTTCCCTGCGAGCCACAACAGCACCGCGGGGGAGGGGCGGGTTGAGCTTGAGCTCCCCCCCCGAAAACCCTAATTAAATTTTTTTTTTTAATTTTATTTTATTTTTGTTCAATCAATTCTTTTTTTGTATATTTTCACAGTTTCAAACTAAAACGTCTCTGAATGGGAATATTGAAAGAAAAGAGAATACACAGTCATAGCCATTTTTTTCCCCTTTTTTTTTTTTTTTTTTTTTCTAGAATAACCAAAATATCAGAATGGGGAAAGATTACCAAATAACAGCTCATGGTTTTCCCTCAAACACAAAAAGAAATACAAAAAAACTCTTAGATAGGTAAGATTTACTAACTCATAGGGCAGTAAAAAGAAAGATCTTGATCCAATGTCCACCATTATTTCAAACTAGAACTCAGATTTTTAAGAGAGAATCAAACACATTCCTTTTGGTTTAAAATGAAATAAAAGATAAACAAGAGACCTACCTCCCATTAGCATTCCTGGCATGAATTTGAAGAAGAGCTCCACCTGCAACTCCAAACAAATTCCCCCATTTTTTTTTTCCAAAAACCAGCTCTCCAGAAAAAGAACCCCCCAAAAACATTTCCAAACTAGGTTAAATGAAAAACCCTATTTTTGCCCTAATTTTCAATTTCCAATTTAGGCATTTATTTTTAAAATAAAATGAATGAAAATGAAAATGGAAGTCATTACTTTCCATTATTTATTACATCTTATTCACTTTCCTTATTAAAATTAAAAGGCTTCTATTTCTTATTGATTTTTAAATTTTAATTTCTCAATATAAATTTTAGGCCTACTCCAAAATTTCGAATCTATTGACTGGGTAAGGCATTTTGATTAATTTTATTTTCTAAAAATCAATCTTTTATACTATATCAACTTTACAAGTACAAAAAAGGAAATAATTTCTTTTAAATAATAAAATTTACCTTTTTTCTTCCAAAATGCGAAAATGAGTAATTTATTTCTATCTCCCAAATGACTTTAAATCTTTCCTTTCTAAAACGCATAACTCATTAAATTTGTTATTATTAAAATTGACTATTAAATTAACTCGCTATAACATAATATGGTGACCTTTTTAATAAATGATTATTCTCATGAAGGAGATGTATTTATTCTAATTTTCTCAACTACAAATGCGTAAATGAGCACATTAATCCAAGTTAAATACTTTAAGCTTGCTACAATAATGATTAAAGCGATCTCTTTAAATTAACGATTAATCGTATAAAAGAAAACCACCTATCTTTAATTTCTAATTTACAATTGCATACATCCACACATTAAATTGAACTAAATACTTAGGATAACAAACTTCACTTACCTCGCGCAAGGCACGCAAATCGAGGAAGTCCACCAAATCACATGACATGCAACCCAATGCAAGGAAAGCCCCACGAAACCACACACGATGCTCACTTGACCATGGCTAAGGCAAGACAAGAGTTTAATGACCCCCAAATCCAAATTCTAAGGATGGAGGAGGTTTACTCAAACCTGTGAACCTCGAAGGAGATGAACCTCGCCTTAGGCGGTGTCATATCTGCAATCTCCTGCACTCATGAATCACGCAAGCATACATATACATATACCTCTTCAATGAAGGCGTTAGCTCGAGATTTATCACAAAAGTTAGGAAACAATTACATATACACAAGAAGAATGCCACATAGGAAGTCAACCAAGGTCAAACGGGTTTTACAAGTCCAACTAGGGTAGGGGCATTACAATAACTTTGAGATGATGTATGTCATTATTGGATTTGCAGGACTTTACTATGATGATAGAAATAGGAGACATGTCTTATGTGTGGATCAAAATTATGAGGATTATGATAATTACTTATGTGGATTTATTTTGATATAAGATATATTGATTTTGTATAATGTTAATTGTATGTAGAGTGTTTGACGTGTATTATTATTCATGTGTTTAATTTTATATGAGGTTATTTGGAATTACTAATGTGTAATTGAGATGTGTAGGAAAATTATCCATGTGACCATGGAAATACTATGGAGAACCAAACCTAGACCTATGTACATTCATAAAACCAGGGGTTGTCTATTTGGAGAGACAACACCTCGTATGTATCGTATTTTATTTGTGAACGTAAATGTTGCATGTGTGTTAAAGTGAATTATTAATTTGTGTAAATCCAACAAGAGACAAATTTCATGTGTAATTTTGTAATGTATTTTATTGTGTCACTTGACACATGTGTTGATTTATGTCTTGAATTTTGACTTGTCTCTTGAAGGGAGTTGTTTCAACCATAGTTTTTTCAAACATTTGAATGTGGTTCTAAATTTTCCTTGGGTAGAGAGTCTTTGGAGTGGTCAACTTAGGTTTGACCCGAAAGTTGACTTTAGATAAGTTTATAAGGGGTCAAATGGACTCCTAGGGGTAGTTTAAAGGTGTTTCCTAAAGTCCATAAAGTATACCTATGGGTTAGGAGTATTTTTAGGAATGTGTCTACTCCCATGTGATTGTTTAGTCACCTAAAAAAGTGGGTTTCCTAAGGTGAGCGAAAATTCAAATTAGAAGGTGCCATCTAGGTTAGATAACCTTCCTTTTTGATGTGAGATCCTTTTTCCACTTTCTCTTACTTTTTCCTTTTTCAGTTTTAGAAACCCATGAGAACTCTCATTGAGGTCTTTTTAGGAAAGAATGAGAGACTTTATGAGCAATCACCCACTCTCTAATTTTGGAGATCATGCAATTTTGAAAAGAATAGTTTTGGGATAGAATTTTGGCTAAGTGTAGAAGAAAGGAGTTGTGGAATTGGGCTGCTCATCCTCAAACTAGTTCTAGCAAACCTTTGGGTAGATTGAAGGTTGGCTCATCTTCTCCTTTTGTTTCTATTTACGTTGCATGTTTATGTTGGAAAGATTACTGGTATGTAAAAGTTGGTTTCTTGTATTTTCTTTTGTGAAAATTATTATGTGATCTATTTGTTACTTCTTTTATGCATTTTCTTGTGATTTGGGAGTAACCAAAGCCTTCTACTCTTGGGAGAGTAGGATGGTCTTCTGGGTAGTAGAATTTTGACATCCCTCAAGTGAGAGGCTCTCATTATGAGAGTGAACTCAAAGGGTGTATAGGTGACCCTTGTTGCATGGCCTAGTTTACGCATTTGGGGGTCATAAGGGGAGAAAGTATGACATGAATGCCTTGGGGGGCATAAGGATGTGGGGTTATTGAACTTATGAATATATTTTTTTTTTCCATAAGTTGGCTTTGTGATCTACCATTCTTGCAGTCTCCTCAGGGTATTTTGTCCACTACCACCCATGTAAAAACATCACATTTTGTGATGAAGTGTAGCCTTGGTTGGGAAAGTGTTGTTGTGTGCTTTTCCCTTACTTGTTGTGTTTGCATGTGTGTAACCTGTCTAGGGCTTGGTTCTCCAAGCTCGAGGGTGGCTTCTAGTAAGCCTAGGCTGGGAGGTGAGCACTCCATGGTCATAACCTCATGATTTATTTGGAGGTTTCTTGGAAAGAAAAGAAAAAGACAAGTTTGAAAGTTGCGGGTTTTCACTTGATTTGCAGAAAAAGGTTACGGAATGGGATATCATATTTTAGTTGCAGCAATGTAAAGGAAAATATATATGTTGTATTTATTTTGTAAATGAAATGCATTCATTTTATTTAAAGTCCTCATTTAATAGAAATGAGAGACTAGATGTGTATCTCACCCCTATGTAATGTTCACTATCTTGTATTCTAAGTATTCTTTGAAAGAAAAGTATTATTTTGTCACAAAATGAAATGTTTATGTTGAGTTTTAAGTTATGTATTGTTCTTGAAATAATCTTTATTGCATTCATGTTATTTTTTCATTTTATCTCTTTACGCATATTGAAATAATGGAAATGAGAGAAGTAGTAAGCTTGCATGTTAGTAAGAGAAAAGTAAGCATTTTTATTCCCATTTACAAATTGTGGTTAAAAAGATTTAATTTGTCTATCCCTAAGCAATATTTCAAATGATTTCTAGTCTAATATAGTTGCTATTAAATTTTTTTAAATTCTGTCACTTTATTTATTTGCAGTAAATAAATCTAGAAGTAGTAATCCATCTCTAAAGTTAGGAGATAGATTGTCCAAAGAAAAATAAATACATTATTTAAGTTTGTTGGTTTAGAGAGCTTGCTGTTATGTGATTAAAAAAAATATACATGCCTCGGGCCTAAGAGAATAGCTTGCCTTCATATTACCATGGTTAGTTTTAAAGAAAAAAAAATATGGCTAGACCTAATGTCCCATATTAAATAAATAATATAAAGATAAAATTTATTATATGCACAATAGATTTATGTCTAGATTTAAATAAAGAAATAAAAAAAAAATATGACTATTGCTATGCTGCCATTTATTTTATTTAATTCCTGCAAGTTAAAAATAACAATATTCATCTATGAAAAATTCTTATTAGTCCTACCCTTTATTTAACCAATGAAAGATTATATATATATATATATATACCTTTAGAGGTGAATATATATATTTATATTTTTTTATATAACAAAAAAATAAAAAAGATAAAAAAAAAGATTTTTAAATAATAAAAAAAAAGGGATAAACAAAATGGGGGAGACTTGACCCCCCCGCGTTGTGGGTGGCGACACCCAGCAGTGGGTGTAGCCGCATTGTGGGCCGCAACCCATAGCTGGGGAGGCTTTGACCCCCCTCTGTGGGCCCCATAGTAGCGGCAGTAGCCATGCTGCCGGTCGCATCCCACAACAGCGACTAAGGCCGCACTATGGGCCCTGACCCACAGGCATGGCTGCAGCCATCCCTATGGGGAGCCTCCCCCCGTGAGCTCCTCTCACCTCTACCACTATCGCTTCCTACAACAAAACCCCCCCCTATGTGAAACCTCTGCCTCTAGCCACCTCCGCCTGGCAAGTTCGGCCCTCCTCCCTACGAAAAACGTGAAACCCTAACCTGGTTAGGTTAGGGTATTTTGAAATGATATAAAAGAAATGAAAGAAAATGTTAGTATAATTTCTTTTATTTATAACATTAAAATTTTAGGGTTCATGGGTTATTTTAAAATATAAGAACTTTAAACAAGATATATATATATATATATATATAGTCGAATATATGAATGTATAAATCTAATTATAGTTTAATTATTTTATTTATACTTTTAAATTTTAATTCATTTGAAGCTTTATATTTTAGAAAATTATAACGATTTCTTTTGTATGATTTTTGGCCATAGGGGATTATCTTTAGTTCACCTAAATTTAGCCTTATCGAAAATAAACTTTATAGGGAAAATTTTATTATGGATTTATTTAGCCCTTTAGTCAAATTTTAGACACATTATAACTATTATTAAATTAACCCATGGGATTTAAAAATCCAATTGCTAGAGTTAATTTAATTAATTCCTACAATGATTAAAATATAAATTGAGACTGATAATACCTCTTGTCAAATTAATTTAGAGGTTTTTAGCGTAAACGAATTTATTTATTTATTAAATGGTGAGATAATAATAATTTCTTTGGAAGAGGATATCATGGTGGAATTATATATATATTCAAAAATAAGGCCAAGACCTTGACCTTGCGAACTCATTTAGCCTAGATGGAGTCTTATACTAAATAAAGCAATTAACATTTTAACGTTTGACATTTCAATTTTTAATTTCTCGATTAATTAATATTATTACATTAAAATCCTATTAATAATTAATTTATAGGCGCAAGATTTAATCAAGTTATAAAGGAAGGATGTATTAACACGGATGTAGGAAACTTGTTAGGAGATAGATAATTATTATTGAATCAAGTAATTATATTAATGCCTATTTTTTAGAAGTCGATCTAATTAAGAATTATAATTTGCAACTGTAATAAAAGGGACATTCAATGTGAATTTATTATTGTCTTTATAAAATCATATTGTTCCGTTGATTTATAGGAGTTATCATAATTTGTTATGTTAGGAATATCCTAACTTTGTCGTATAGGAGTTTTATAGAAACCTAAATTTGTTCTATTCATGGCTCACGTTAGAAAAACATTTTATTATAATTTAAGATTCTACTTGGAACAACCTATTAAGTTGTCATATCTAATTAAGCATAGGTTGCATATAATTAAGTGCTTCAAAAAAAAATTTTGTTGTTTGGGTTTTTGCCCAAAAGTTTGGGCATGACATTTTGGTATTAGAGCCCTAGGTTCATACATTGGTGAACATGGGTTACATTCATAACTTAGTTGAAATAAACTATGGCTTCGAAGTATAACACCTAGGTGGGAAACTTGCGAAATAAAAAAGTGAAACATAAGTGAAAATTCTTCTAAATCAACAGATCAACATATATCAATTCAAGGAGTTCCAAGGGTCACTAAAAGCCCTGAAATTTGAAACTAATTAGTCATAATGTTTATGGCATAATAAGACCCCAAAGGTTACAAAAATTTTAAAATTATAAATATTCTCAATATTTAATAAATGAAATTTAGATCATTAGTACTTATAAGGTTACCATCCAATTGGAACCCAAATGCAATTATTGCCCTAATCAAATCAAGTATGAGTTAATTCTACAATAAAATACCTCTGAGGGTAACTAAGATAATATCATCCATCGAGGTATGTTCTTGACTTGGCAAGGCAAGCAAGCTAGTTAGACATAAGATGAAGGTGAAATAAACAAGATGATTGAGAAAGCGACAACTCAAGTTAATTTTTCTAAGCTATGCAAAAAATTTGGTGGTTCGAGGACCATGACCGCCATTTGAGACAACAATGAAGAAGAGTTAAGAGGTACTCTTGCAAATATTAGAAAGAAGCATTAACCTATCCTAATGAATAGGTGCCTTAAGTGTGTGGTCAGGCTAGGTTGCTTATTAAGAGCATTCGTTAGACAATCCTTGTAGCAACACAAAGAAGCTAGAGTTGAATAATACTGAAAGATAAGGACTAAAATGATGAATGACAATCTCCTTGATAAGTGGACCCTAGCAATTTTATAGATGAATTAACTGAGGAGAAAGGATGCATGGGCTCTTGGGTTAAAGCATGTAATTGCAATAAACCCTAAGTTCATCCGTAGTTATATAATTGGGGAAACAAGCAAAGTAAAGCCACAACTAGTTCCCTTATGGGAAGACAATCTTGGAGAAATTAATGGCAAGGAGAGTAGGGACGATTTAGGAATCAATCAAAAATCCCTATCAAAGTGCAAGGAGTGTAAAAGTATTAGGATCTTATACTCTTGGAATGAGTAGCTAATATTCATTCAGAACCTAAGGAGAAAAGTGCAACCCAACCATGGTTAGTCACTGGTTACAAGACAATATGAAACACAATTTAACTACTTGACATAACCGAAGTAGGTTTGTAAATTTATGGCACTAAAGTGTGAAGGTATGCGAAAACATTAAGTATGGATGAAACAACATGTAGATGGAAATGGCTTATGGAAAGATAGTATAGCAGTATTATAATACGAAGGTTTTAATGATGATTAGTTGACAGTATAAGATATTTTATGAGAACATGGATAAGGAGCTGAATTATGTGGTTAGCCAAGGGAGAACTTGGAAATTATGGGAGTCTTAAGACATTGGTGATTATTGGACACCCTTATGTTATACCATAATTGGGTAATAGGATATTATGATGATAAGGTGGTTTACGTGGTTTAAAGGAAATTGTAAGTTGTGATATGCCGAAATTGGCTAGTAAGTAGATATAAATAAGTAATATGGAAAGAGATAACTTTTTTTTTTTACCAAATTTTAATTAATAGGGTGAGTGTTGGTCACTTCTCGAGTGCACACTCTCTTGATATCATAAGTTGCATAAGGGAAGTAGGAGGGAATGAGTCAACTCTCCTCATTGTTTGAAATATGTCATGAAGTGTGTGGGAAGGAATTAGTTGTCAAGAATTTTTTATTTTACTTGACAATTAGCCCACCCCAAATGGTTCGTAACCATAAGTGTTAGTAATCTGGCAACATGCTCCTTATTGACGAGAATGAAAGGATGATTAGAGGTGAAAATTCAAGGAGCTAGCAAAGGTGCTATGAAAACAAATGATGTTCCTAGTAGAAATATATGATTTTTTTTTTTTCAAATCCTAAGTGTTTCTAAGTATACAAGTAACAATTTTGTGCCAAACTATCCACCACATGTGAGTAAGACATGAAAGTGTCGATGCATGAGTTACCACGTAATATTGAACCAAGGTTTAGCATACCAAGAAAATTAATGGAAGTCTTAAAAGAATGGACGGAGGATGGTAGAGCTAGTGCAATCACCTATTAGATATAATTATGGATGTTAATAACCCTAAATAGATAACAGATTATGTTGGAAAGTGTGGATTGCGATAGTAATCACGTGAAGGTTAAAATGGAACATGATCTATAAAATGATTGCAATCTCATGTGTATAAGATATTTTGTAAATAATAAAGGAATATAGATAATGTAAGAATCTCAAGAGTCTAATAATCATTTCCTAACACACTCAAGATGTGTGATCTTGGGTGATGTGCTACGGTTACTCCCTATAGCATGGCTAGAGTGGTCATCTTGTTTCGAGTTTGATTTGACAATATTTTTTACTTTCTTTGAATAGTATTTTGTGACCTAGGGGCTAGTACTTTCTTTTTATTTATTTATTTTTATGATGAAAGGACCACTAAATTTATGTATCTTTTTATTGGAGCTATGCCACTTGGCATGTTGCCAATTTTAATATCTTTCGATTGCTGACACTTTTGTTCTTTGATTGGACTTGGCAAAAGTAACTTTTATTTTGATCTTTTAAGTGTCCAATGGTCATTTTGGCGTTATTATAGCTAGCCCTAGTGATGTGATTTGTGTAATGTCTATCATGTTCGTTGAACCACTGATAGTGTGTCAAGGGAGAATACCGCAAGGAGTGAAATTAGGCACACAAAATAAACAAAGAATGTTATTTCAAAATAAGGTCAAGAAAGGAATATTCTCCCAAATAAAATTATTTGCGAGTAATCTAAGAGAGGAAATTTATAGCAAAAAATAAAATAAAATAAAAATAAATATATGTGTGTGTGTGTGTGTGTGTGTGTTTGTGTGTGATCTAGACCTAATAAATTTTGAAAGTGATGATAATTGCAGACTGGTAAATTTGGCATGTGTATGGAGATGATTGCATGGATGAGATAAAAATGAAATAATAATTATTAATTTTCATCACTCCCTTAGAATGGGATGGTTATGTACCTTAATGTTTGGGTTTTGCAAATAATGTACCTATGAAACTAAAACATTGGTGCCTAGAAATACCAAGCATTGTGGGCCCTAGGAATAGAAAAATTTCCCTATTTATGGGTAGATTCAAAGAACTTAAACTTGATTATCCCTTGTTGCCTAAGGATGTTGGAAGAAATCATGCACCTAGAGTGGTTTACCAAATATGTAATTAACCCCCTTATGAGGAACCTTGATGTAAAATAAGTAGATTCATTATGGATAAATTGTGATGTCAATTCTCTTTAGTGGTGAGCATGGATGACAATTGTAGTGGGATAAAATTGTTTTACATGAACCCTTAATAAGTATGACTCCTAGAAATTAATAAGTAAACTATCATGTGTAACCTTGATTATGGGAGTTGATGTGTGTTATTGATATAATTTGGATGCTGCATTAATGTAAGTTGTTGAAAGTTAGAATTTTGTAAACACCTACCTGACATTGAAGGGAAATGTAAGAATTTAACCTTATGACGATAGTAAGCTAATTACAATAATAAGTTGGTTTTGGTAATGCATCTTTCTAGTAGGCAAGATAATATTTAGAGTAACCTTTTGAAATTGTGGGAAATGTTATGTCCCTATTTCATATTCTGCTCATGCGACTTCCAAGAGTAAGTCGATCTCTAGGGGAGGAGGATGTAGAGCCCCTCCTCAATCAAGCTCTGGTTAACTCAGTTGACCATGGTTGACCTTACTAATAAATGCTATAATTCAATAGGATGGGCTATGTTAGATGGATAGATCGGTGAGAAAAAAAATTGAACCAGGTTATAGAATCATTTCACCTTGAGGTGTACATTTTGATGTGTTATGCATACATAACTTTATATGATTCTAGAATGGGATAACTTTGTGATGATGTATGTCATTATTGGATTTGCAGGACTTTACTATGATGATAGAAATAGGAGGCATGTCTTATGTGTGGATCAAAATTATGAGGATTATGATAATTACTTATGTGGATTTATTTTGATATAAGGTATATTTATTTTGTTTAATGCCAATTGTATGCAGAGTGTTTGACGTGTATTCTTATTCATGTGTTTAATTTTATATGACGTTAATTGGAATTACTAATGTGTAATTGAGATGCATAGGAAAATTATCCATGTGACCATGGAAATACTATGGAGAACCAAACCTAGACCTATGTACGTTCGTAAAACCAGGGGTTGTCTATTTGGAGAGACAACACCCTGTATGTATCATATTTTATTTGTGAAAGTAAATGGTGCATGTGTGTTAAATTGAATTATTAATTTGTGTAAATCCAACAAGAGACAAATTTCATGTGTAATTTTGTAATGTATTTTATTGTGTCACTTGACACATGTGTTGATTTATGTCTTGAATTTTGACTTGTCTCTTGAAGGGAGTTGTTTCAACCATAGATTTTTCAAACATTTGAATATGGTTCTAAATTTTCCTTGGGTAGAGAGTCTTTGGAGTGGTCAACTCAGGTTTGACCCAAAAGTTGACTTTAGATAAGTTTATAAGGGGTCAAATGGACTCCTAGGGGTAGTTTAAAGCTGTTTGCTAAAGTCCATAAAGTATACCTATGGGTTAGGAGTATTTTTAGGCATGTGTCTACTCCCATGTGACTGTTTAGTCAACTCAAAAAGTGGGTTTCCTAAGGTGAGCGAAAATTCAAATTAGAAGGTGCCATCTAGGTTAGATAACCTTCCCTTTTGATGTGAGATCCTTTTTCCTAGTTTCTCTTACTTTTTCCTTTTTCAGTTTTAGAAATCTGCAAGAACTCTCACTGAGGTCTTTTTAGGCAAGAATGAGAGACTTTGTGAGTAATCACCCACTCTCCATTTTTGGAGATCATGCAATTTTGAAAAGAATAGTTTTGGGATAGAATTTTGGCTAAGTGTAGAAGAAAGGAGTTGTGGAATTGGGCTGCTCATCCTCAAACTAGTTCTAGCAAACCTTTGGGCAGATTGAAGGTTGGTTCATCTTCTCCTTTTGTTTCTTTTTACATTGCATGTTTATGTTGGAATGATTGCTAGTATGTAAAAGTTGGTTTCTTGTATTTTCTTTTGTGAAAATTATTATGTCATCTATCTGCTACTTATTTTATGCATTTTCTTGTGATTTGGGAGTAACCAAGGCCTTCTACTCTTGGGAGAGTGGGATGGTCTTGTGGGTGGTAGAAGTTTGACAACCCTCGAGTGAGAAGCTCTCATTATGAGAGTGAACTCAAGGGGTGTATATGTGACCCTTGCTGCATGGCCTGGTTTATGCATTTGGGGGTCATAAGGGGAGAAAGTGCGGCATGAATTCCTTGGGGGGCATAAGGATGTGGGGTTAATGAACTTATGAATATATCTTTGTTTTCCATGAGGTGGCTTTGCGATCTACCATTCTTGCAGTCTCCTCAGGGTATTTGGTCCACTACCACCCGTGTAAAAACATCACATTTTGTGATGAAGTGTAGCCTTGGTTGGGAAAGTATTGTTGTGTGCTTTTCCCTTGCTTGTTGTGTTTGTGTGTGTGTAACCTATCTAGGGCTTGGTTCTCCAAGGTCGGGGGTGGCTTCTAGCAAGCTTAGGCTGGGAGGTGAGCACTGCATGGTCATAACCTCATGATTTATTTGCAGGTTGCTTGGAAAGAAAAGAAAAAGACAAGTTTGAAAGTTGCGGGTTTTTACTTGATTTGCAGAAAAAGATTAGGGAATGGGATATCATATTTTAGTTGCAACAATGTAAAGGAAAAGATATATGGTGTATTTATTTTGTAAAAGAAATGCATTCATTTTATTTAAAGGCCTCATTTAATAGAAATGAGAGACTAGATGGGTATCTCACCCCTATGTAATGTTCACTATCTTGTATTCTAAGTATTCTTTGAAAGAAAAGTATTATTTTGTCCCAAAATGAATTGTTTATGTTGGATTTTAGGTTATGTATTGTTCTTGAAATAATCTTTATTGCGTTCATGTTATTTTTTCATTTTATCTCTTTATGCATATTGAAATAATGGAAATGAGAGAAGTAGTAAGCTTGCATGTTAGTAAGAGAAAAGTAAGCATTTTTAT